>NC_134402.1:451157437-451463431 GCF_038048845.1 Mixophyes fleayi
CTTCAAACCCGCTGGAAAACTCTCAGCTTGATACATTTACCCCCCTAGTACTTAAAATATATTTCATTCATTTTATTTATTGGCTTACTTGCAGCAAAACAAATCTGAAAAATAATTGTGGCTTATTTCGTTTTAATATCACAGACAGAACTGAGCACAAAGATTTATACATTTTTTTAAAAAAAAGTTTGGATTTTATGTGACTTGTGGTTCTCATATTAATTTACAGTAATTTCACTCATAGGGATCATTAGTAAAAAATGTGACTTTCTAGAGACTAAACTACACATAACATAGCAACTAGCACAAAGGTTTGAGCCTGGGTAATGTTATGAATCTCTGAGCTACTATTTTCAGATACTGAGAACTCATTTTCTCCCTATTTTTTTTTATAAACTTCCAAAAATGCATTTGATTACAAATATGTCAATAAAAATATGTTAATGTGATAGAAAACCAAGTCACCTAATGATTTAGCTGCTCTTTTGTTGAGATAGGCAGTGAGTGTAATATGTCAATCATTTATGTGTTACTGAAGGATAATTCTACTGGCCAAGTGGTGCAATTGGGTACCCTTCACCAATGGTAGTCACGTTCCCGTTAATGATAACAACGACAGTTAGTTTCCTAACATAAAATCTCCAATGCTTACATGTCCAAAAATAAATAATTATAGACTGACCTTAAAAATGACAAGTGAAGTATCCAACAGTGTTCAGCGACATTCTGAAGACAAGTAACCCCGACACGTCGTTTTGACGTCACTTTAAAATGGCAACCGTCATATTACCGGTTTAAAAGCGGCAATGCCAGGTCCCGCCGCCTAACTCATCTAAGCTAAGTGTTAGTGTTAGGTATCGGGTTAGGGTTAGGCTTAGGCTTAGGGATTGGGTTAGAGTAAGGGAGTGGCTTAGGGTTAGGGTTAGAGTTAGTTTTAGGGTTAGGGATTGGGTTAGGGATCGAGTTAAGGTTAGGGATTGGGTTAGGGTAAGGGATCGGGTTAGGGTTAGGGCTAGGATTCAGGACTCAGCATTAACACTTTAAAACCACTAATATGATGGTCACTATTTTAAGTGATGTAAAAACGCTGTGTCGTGATTTCTTGTCTTCGGAATGTAGCTAAACACTGTTGAATACTTTTTGTGTCCTTTTTAAGGTCAGTCTATATTTATTTATTGTCGGCCATTTAAGCATTGGAGATTTTATGTCAAGAAATTAACTGTTGGCCTTATCATTACTGGGCAAACATACCCAACCCCCTTTCACATGGTCATCTACCAGTGGATGGATACAATATGGCAGAATCTAATACATGTACTTCAATTTCACAAGAACAAGATCATGGCACTTGTAGATGTCTCTTGTGTCTTAGTTTTCAGGACACTTAATTTTTAATTTTTTAACTGTTTCTTTTCCCTTAATTCAGATGGATGTTCCCAAATCAATAAGATAATTGTAAATATGTTCTGTAATAGGATGGGCCGCCTATGCCACCCTGTGCCACCCTGTCTGTTGTGATGCTGGGGACCGGTTGGGCTTGCCTTGCCACCGTCCCCTTTTTATTATCTCAAATGCGCCCTTTAACTGCAGTAGGAAGGGCTTTTGTTGCTGCCACCACTTGACTCCCTCTGAGTGACTCTAGCTGTTAGTGCACCACCTTGCTGGTACCCCTGACCTCTTGCCTTTAGAACAGGGTTGCTGTGGATGGTTCCCCCTGGCCTAGCACACTGGCCAGAGCTGTAGTTAGCGGGCAGAGCGTTGGTACAGGAATGCTGGGTCCCAACTTTGAGAAGAGCCGGATAACGGTTAGGTCGGTCTAATTTGTGGTCACAGGAATTACAGCAGGTAAGTAGGCATTAAATCAGGTTACTTAAGAAATTGATGTTTATTAGCTCAGGAATTCCAGAAATGGACAGTTACATTCACAGTTTAAGGTATTAGTGGTATTCAGAAAGTTACAGATGGAATAATACATTACATGGTAAAACAGAGCTCCTTTTATACACAAGTTGTCAAGGGGTAGCCCAGCCCCCTGATCCGACCAAACACTGACACTTCTGAGATCACATTCGATAATTTAACATCAGGATGTAATCCAATCTTACATCTAACCCAGTTTACTTTTTACACCAACCTTATTTTATCAAATGTGCTGTCTATATTGTTAGGAGGCTTTCTGTCTCTCTAACAAGACATGCACACAGGTAACGCCCCCCCTGCCGGGCCTTCAGGCGAAAACAGGTGTTTGTCACTTCTGAGATGATAAGAATGAAGTAACTTAATTAGGATTTTGTTTCTTCCTTTCTTTCACAAACACATTTCCTCCACCATGACTACAGTACATTCCCAATATACAAATATAGCACAGTATCAAATCAGTATATTTGCAATTATGTAAATTGCGGCACAGCGCTAATAATTTGAATATATTTATACAATAAGTTATCTATAAATGATCCAGCCACAAGTTCCTTTAACTGTTTCACCTTATTTGGAGCCTTAAAGAAAGTATCAGAATGAATTTATGGAATGAGCAAAGTTAAAACACTTGAGTTTCTTCCTGTTTCATTATTGGAATCTTCGCCACTTGTCATTAAAACCATTGCACTAATGGCTCAAATGACATGGAGCATAAAGTATATGTAGCTTTTGCATATCTAAAATATATGTCTGATTTTTACAATCTATATAAAATGAACAATGTGTCTCCAAAACAAAAGAAATTTGACAACCTCCAATCTAAGCAGTAGGAGAGTAGATGGCGCCCTGTGACAAAGCCAAACTAGAGAGAACATATGGATGAAAGACAAAATTCCTTATTATAATTACACACACACAATTGTATAGTAGGAAATATTATGTCACTAGTAATGTATTATGTGACCAGGGCTAGATTACAGGTTTCAGTCATATTTTGGCTGAAAAAATTCCACAAGAAAACACAAGATTGCCTCGTTGGCAGAATGCCCCATATTTCATTATATATTTTTTTAATCAGTAAACTGTAATATTAACTCCAGGATATGTTGACACTATATGGTTAGATAGTACATAATAATAAAGATATACTATGAACGTTTTCATTATGTGGTAGAACTATCTTGTGTGCTAGATATAGCATATATATGGCATAATGCACTACGTTTTATTGTTCTTCATCATTGATATCAGTGCTATCTATATTGCTGATAACACCGTCAGTGACTGCCAAGAAAAAAAAATTCACGAAACTGACATGTCCGACAACTAATAAATGCTGACTGACCTTTGTAATGACAAAAGAAATTCCGGACAGGCAGCTGACAAATCACGAGCACCAGTAATTACGGCAGTGTGTTTTGACTTCATTTAAAATGGCGACCGCTATATCAGTATTTTTAAAGCGGCAATGCCGGATCTCATCCAAGGTAAGGGTTAGGGTTAGGGTTAGGAATAGGGTTAGGGTTAATGACCCAGCATTACTGCTTTAAAAATACTGATATAGCAATCGCCATTTTAAATGACATCATAACACACTGCGGTCATTACTGCGGTCAATCAGCATTTATTAACTGTTGGGCAAGTCAGTTTCGTGAATGTTTTTTCGTGGTTATCACTGTCGGTGTTATCAGCACCGTTGATGTTACTACCACCAATCCAAAGCCCCGTCAAATCATAGACAGCACTGATAGTCACTGTCGGTCTAATAAGCTCCGCTAAATCGCACCCCACCCCTTTGGATGTAGGTGTTAGTCTACGCTTATCATAAAACACAGATATCTTTCAGTCAATTTACATAAATTAGCATTTTTTGTGTGTTTATCTTGTGTTTGTATCATTTAGATTACATTTTCAAAGGTTGGCTAGGTTGATTGTCTTAGCTTCTAAATTCTACTATACTACGTCTGACTACTTTAAATAATTGGTGGACATTAGGGTCTAGAAGCAAAGCAGTGAGAAGGGTAGAAACATGAATCCCACTGCATGCTCTCCCCAGGAAAACCTTTCCTAAATATTAGTATTATCTTCACTTTAGAAGATAAGAAATTAATATCCTCTTTGAAAGTTGCAGAACTGTCCTTGCTGAAGCCTGCATCTTTGTAAATCCTCAATAAGTTCAAAAGCCCCAAAAATGTGGTTTGCCGTACTTTTAAAAAGAGTCGCAGATATTATTTAAGTGGATAAGAAATTTAGTTGCATTAGTTCACTTCATCTGTTAAAGAGAAAAAAATTGAATGAGGTAAATAACAGTAAAATCAATATGAATATAGTGATTTTAGTGATTCTTAAACTTCTGCTTAAATTAAATTCATACCTGACTTTTTGAATTGGCAACGTTATTTTGCATGTGTGATTCATCAAGCCCACGGAAATTCTCACACTCTAATATTATCAATGCAAATTTTCCTTTCCATCTGGCTCGCAAGAAACATTCAATGGTATCCACAGCACCAGCTGATTCATCAAAGTCGTATTTGTAGAAAATGAGTATAATTACAGTACGTGTATTACCTTGCAAATGGGCTCGCATGCCTCTATCTGGTGAAATGATAGTGCGTGATCCCATAGGAGAGGCCTCAAATCAGCAGCAATCTGCATTTTAGCATTCAAAATAGACTTATATCAGGGGTACTGAATGAATATATTATTATACTATACTATACACTAAGCACAGAGAAAGGATAGGAACTGGCTTCACTGTTAAGGTAGTGAACATTTGCTGATACACAGCTGGTGCACTTACATTGCTGAACATTTCCAGGCCCACCTTAATTTGCATGTCTTTATTACTGTGGTCTCCCAGGTGAATATTCAAATGAGTTTGCAATGCAATTATGAGTCATTACTCACAATACACTTTAATGAATGTATTGGACACTGTATGAAAGAAACATGCTTGTGAATGAAAATATAATTAGCCCTCAGCATATATTTTGACATACTTCCTTAACTGTAATATGGAAATTTGTAAACTGAAAATCAGGGTCATTCCATGTGACCTGAAGGCTTAAACTGAAAAAGTTTATCTTTAGTATCAATAAATACAGTAGTGTTCAGTCAATCATGCCAAGCACTTAGCAACAAGATCCATTTCCAATTTGATACACACTTTGTGATATCCGGCTGGTCTACCAATAATACTGTGTGTGGACGGCCTGAGTCAAAAAGTTGAGGGATAATATTTGAAATATATTAAGTGAAATGTAAAGGATTTGTATTGGATTTAAAAGGTACTAGGACTTTTTCACAAGTCATTATGCAATTTCCTTATCTCCAATTACAATAGTCTACAAACGGCCCTCTCTGTCTTCAATACATTCAGGTTTTTAAGGATTCTCCATTCCTAAGGAACTGTTTATCCAGAAGTATCAAGGCTCTCCCACACTCCAATTTTTTAAGAAATCTTTCAAACCATGCTTTTTGTAGGAATGTATTCTGAAATGAATATGTTGGATTGTCATTGCTCTCTACACAATCCAATTTCTATCAGGATTCCTAGCATGAACTCCAGAAAGATTGATAATGTAAGAGTAAAGTGTCTTTATTAGGCAGAGATTCACAGGAAGAGAATGGTGCAGTAAATTATAATAGCAACACAGTTCAAGGCAGCAGATACAACAGCAGGACTGGCAATATAGGTGAATAACTCACGAAGTCACAATTGGCAAAATAGTTCATATATCACACATCGCACCAATTTAGTTCCATGTGGTTCATTGCGTTCATTGGTTTAACTTGCTATTAGCTGCTCAGCCTGGCGTTCCTCTCTCATCGGACGCCATCTTGCCTAGTGGTCTGCGTATGCGCTACCCCAGGAACCTTCAAACCTCTGCTCTGCGGTGATTGGATCATCTGCAGCCAGTTCCCTTTATAAGGGCCCTCCTCCGTTGAATGGGTGTCAGATCATCAGGTCTCTCTACCTGATAGAAAGCATCTCCTCTGACTCATGTTCAGCTACTCCCGTGGTTCCTGACATCGTGATTGGTGCAGCTCACCGCTTCTCAGCAAACACCTGTGCAGCTCATCGCTTCTCAGCAAACACCTGTGCAGCTCATCGCTTCTCACCATTTACCGGTGCCGCTCACCGCTTCTCAGGAAACAAATGTGCAGCTCATCGCTTCTCAGCAAACACCTGTGCAGCTCATCGCTTCTCACCATTTACCGGTGCCGCTCACCACTTCTCAGCAAACACTTGTGCAGCTCATCGCTTCTCACCATTTACCGGTGCCGCTCACCACTTCTCAGCAAACACTTGTGCAGCTCATCGCTTCTCACCATTTACCGGTGCCGCTCACCGCTTCTCAGGAAACACCTGTGCAGCTCATCGCTTCTCACCATTTACCGGTGCCGCTCACCGCCTCTCAGGAAACACCTGTGCAGCTCATCTCTTCTCACCATTTACCGGTACCGCTCACCGCTTCTCAGGAAACAAATGTGCAGCTCATCGCTTCTCAGAATTACCTGTGCAGCTCATCGCTTCTCAGTATTACCTGTGCGGCTTCTCGCTTCTCAGTATTACCTGTGTGGCTTCTCGCTTCCCAGCATTACCTATGCAGCTCATCGCTTCTCAGTATTACCTGTGCTGCTCATCGCTTCTCAGTATTACCTGTGTGGCCTCTCGCTTCTCAGCATTACCTGTGCAGCTTATCGCTTCCCAGCATTACCTATGCAGCTCATTCCTTCTCAGCATTACCTGTGCGGCTCATCGCTTCTCAGTATTACCTGTGTGGCTTCTCGCTTCTCAGCATTACCTATACAGCTCATCGCTTCTCAGCATTGGTGCAGCTCATAGCTTCCCAGCATTACTACTGTAGAGCATTGCTCATCATCGGTCCTGTTACAGAGTTATAACACCTGTGTGGATCTCTGTGCTGTTGCTCTCTGCAGATTATCGCTTCACCGCCTTGTTGGTTCAACTTATCTCACAAGTCAAGACCTGTGGCTTTACTGCAGAGCATCGCTCATCGTTGGTCCTGTTCCAGAGTTATAACACCTGTGTTGATCTCGGTGCTACAGCTCTCTGCAGTTCATCTCTTCACTACTACTTCCCTTCTGCCTTACAATTGCTTGGTGGTTCCGCGCGTTATCTGCTCTGCACCCCCTAGAGGACTGCGACCTGCAGTTGAGAGCAGCTAAGACCATATTTCCTTGCGGGAATCCCTGGTGAATATCTCTTTTTCGTTACATTCTGCACCTCTCTGAAGGTAAGCTGTCACTCCAGCTGAGGTCAAGACCATTCCCATTATCTGGCTTTCGTGACATCATAAAGGCAGTACCGAATAGCCAGATAGCAGACCTAGCTCAGAGGCTGGAGAAACAGAGAAGACATAAGACACAGAATGTATCACATTGTCAGGATACCTGGTAGACTCAAGAGGCACAAGGCATGAGATAGTGGATAACCGTGGGTGTCACGTTAGAGGAGGGTCAAACAAGCCAATGGGTCAAAAGCCAGGAGACTAACGAAGGTGCCAGGTTATGTGCTGGAACGTAGTCAAGAACAGAGGCTGGGTCTGCGTCAGAAGATAAGCACCGAGCCAAGGAACAAGTAGGGTTCAATACTAGGAAGTTAGACTGGAACAGGACACAGGATACAAGACACTATGGAGAAGCAGCAACAGCAGGCAAGACAACAATGAACTGCCACAGATTACTGGGAGAGGCAGTCTCATAAAGGCAGTGAACAGGTGTTGGTGCTGGTTGGGGAATGAGGTAACTCCTGACAGTGAGCTGGTATGTGCAATGGTGAGACAGCAGCACCTCTGGTGGTAGAGGGGTACTGCAGGCCAGGTTCACATATGGGCAAATTCCAACCATAGCTCTTAGCAGACTGGAGCTACAGGAGGCAAGCAGCATCTCCCATAGAGAGTGCAGCCAGAGGCAGATCGTGGCAATTTCCTTATCAGTTATTATAAACTCACCCACTCTCTTGTCCTTTTCTGTTTTTTAACTCTTCTCTAACAATAAGTTGTTTTACTTGTAGCATGTGCATGATGATGCAATTACATGCATTCCTGCATGTGAAACCAATGTCTCATCTGCATCAACATCTAATTATAAAGGTGAAATGAGGTGTTCTATTACAAATGTTAGCATTCCGGATACCTGTTGCTTGTCTTGACCACTAATTCTCATTGCCTGTCCTGATTATTGCACTCATTACTGGCATAACCTCTACCTAATGACTTAATGACTTTATACTTTGTTGCCTATTTGTCATTGACCTGATCTGTTTGCCTCCTTTGTCTTCCTATCAGAGCCATTGTGTATCTCCTCACGCTAACTAACATCATGGGGCCACTGGTAGCTGGAAACCTAACTGCCAGGAACAATGTGGTTGTTACAGGTAGAAAACCAGGTAAGGTAAAGGTTTAGAATTGGGGTGTTTCTGTCTAATTACATGACCTGATATCTTGTGCATAAAATTTCTCCCATTCACTGTAGGTTGTAAGAGATATTGGATTCAGGATCCCCAATAACAACTGTTTCAGGCTGGTTTCTTTTGGATTTACCTGTACTCAGAAGAACAGGGAAAAACCTTTGCAACTGTACAGATAACGTGCTGCAGTTTAAGGCAAGTGGATCACCCTAGTGCTTGTTACAATAACACAAATGCAACAGGCAAAACCGCCAATATTTCCATGAAAACATGGCTAGTCTAAAGGTCTTCCGCACATTTGATGCACTTGGTACTTAGCACCAGATCACAAGTCTTGTCTAAAAGATCTCTATTTCATGTATCTTTATATGACAAGCAAAGATATTTGGCGACGAGCGGTCGGCATCTGGGTATAGGCAACATGTCCCCATCAAAGTAACTCATATGAAGTAGTCCTTACTCTTAGAATGTTCAAGTACAAATAACCAAATTACCTGTGTGTCCACCATTATCATAAATTGTAGAATCATAGAGTACTAGTGAATCAGGAATGTTATGTCCTATTTTAACTGATTGTTGACACATGGTAACACATTGTATTGTCATAGACTTTGGACCCAAATATTTAAAGAGATTACTGCATATGAGATGTCTTGACAAGACACAGTAGCTTGTACCAACACCATAACCTGATGTACAGTTGGAGAATATTGTTATGGGACAAATGATATGATCCCGTTACCCCTAAAACACTGTGTGACCCCTTGATCTCTTCAGAATAACCGTGTACCCTCCATGATGTTTTAATTGTATCGTGAGTATCGGAGAGCGAGAAAAGGAGAAGAGAGAGAAATGGAGGAAAATAAAGCTGGGTGAAAAAAGATCAACATTATAAAACTGGAGGAAGTGAGAAACAACTGGGTGATAAATAAAGTTAGGAAGAAAAGACAGAGTTGGAAGGAAAGCAGGAACGGAGAAACGAGAACATGGAGGAACTTGGTGGAATAAAAAATAGCTGTGTGTGTAGTAGGGAATTTAGACTGCAAGCTTGTCACGGGCACTAGGAGTCTTTACCCAGGGATCACCAGGTGATAAGCTTACCAGAGCAGTATAGGTGGTAATATGGTACTCTGGTAGCGGGGTGATCACGGAACAGGAGACAGCAGATGATAGAGATGCTCGGGAAAGTCTATGACTAGCAGCACTGGTAATATATATGTAGTAATACACGAGGAACTGAATGGACAAAGGACACGTGAGGGTAGTCAGTGGTCTGCGGTAGCAAGTTGTACCACTGCTATAGTGAGGAGGAATGTCCAACAGAAACAAGGAGGTGATGAGAGTCAGCGGTCTGCGTTTAGCAAGTTGTACCGCTGTCTGGGTGAAGGAATGGGATCCAGGTGAAGGTATCCGGGAAGTCAGTGGTCTGCGTTAGCAAGTTGTACCACTGCTATGTGAGAGGACACTGGAACAGGTGACACTGGAAACAGGAATCAGTGGTCTGCCTCTAGCAAGTTGTACCACTGAATATATATGTGAGGAGGAGCACGGGGAGAGACTGCAAAACAGAGGATACACGGGCACCTTGAACTTGATCCACAATGACATGCACAATATAGTAATGACTGAACAGCACTGCAATAATACAAAGTCATAGAAACTATCCGGGCAAAAAGATAACACAGTCAATGATGGCAAAAGTCTCAGCGGATAGTAAGCTCCAGAGGAGTACAACTCAGTCCAGCAAGATATGCAATACACCAGCACAGTCAATGAGAAGTATGCATACCGTGGTTCAGGAGCAGGCTGTCAGACAGAAGTGCAGAGATACCTGAACGGCTGGAGGCCGGCAGGATGCGAAGTCCCTGGAGAGTGAAGCGGTAATCAAGTAGGTGCAGCGCACAGGTAGGTAGACCAGCAGGGGAACAAATACTCAGGAAGCAGTAGTATGTAGAACTGGACTCCTGGAGGACCCTGAAGAGTAGCGATGGTCTAGACGAGATGAAAGCAGTGAGGCGCAGATCCGATGCAGACTGGCGAGTAGAAACCAGCAGGAACACTGAGAAGCACGGAGAGCGGATCAGCTGCTGCAGACACGAGTAGAACTGAGGAGTAGCAGCCAGCAGGACTCTGCAGGTACACGGAGGTAGCGGATAGCAACCAGCAGGTGCAGCCACGATGAAACACGGGAGAGTAGAGCTGAGCTGGAACTGTTGAGCACGGAGAGCAGCGGATAGGAATCAGTTGTAGCAGTCTCGAGGAAACACAGGAGAGTTGAGATGAGCTGAAGACTGTAGCGCACGGAGGCAGCGGATAGGAATCAGCTAAACAGTCACGATGACACACAGGAGAGTTGAAGTGGTCTGAGGACTGTAGTGCATGGAGGCAGCGGATAGGAATCAGCAACAGTCACGATGAAACACAGGAGAGTTGAAGTGGTCTGAAGACTGTAGTGCACGGAGGCAGCGGATAGGAATCAGCTAACAGTCACGATGAAACACAGCAGAGTTGAAGTGGTCTGAAGACTGTAGTGCACGGAGGCAGCGGATAGGAATCAGCTAACAGTCACGATGAAACACAGCAGAGTTGAAGTGGTCTGAAGACTGTAGTGCACGGAGGCAGCGGATAGGAATCAGCTAACAGTCACGATGAACCACAGGAGAGTTGAAGTGGTCTGGAAACCACAGGAGTAGAAGTGGTCTGGAAACCACAGGAATCAGCAGCGCTGAATACACGAGGAAACACAGGAACACCTTCAAAGGCTCATGGGGAATGAGACTCCAAGATCAGGCAACGAGGTATGGACAGCAGGTGCTTTAAATAGGGAGTGTTGCCTGATCAGCCAATTAAGTTAAAGGAACAGGTACTGAAGGTTTTGAAAGGGCTGCGCATGCGCAGACCCTCAGGATGGTGGACGGCCACGGTTCCTAAACACACGGGAAGAAGCACTCACAGTCTAGTGAGTGACAGTACCCCCCCTTTTAAAGGTGGGCACAGAACGCCTGGAACCGGGCTTGTCCGGATTTTTGGAATAAAACTTCTTAAGAAGAGCTGGGGCATTGAGATCTTCAGCTTTGATCCATGAACGCTCCTCAGGACCAAAGCCCTTCCAATGAACGAGGAAACGGAGAACTCCTCGCGAAATTTTTGCGTCCAATACATGAGTAATCTCGAAATCTTCCTCCTGATGAACTTGAACTGGCTGAGGTGCTGAAGGAGGAGCCGAGAAACGGTTGATGATGAGAGGTTTGAGCAAGGACACATGGAAGGCATTGGAAATACGAAGGTTCTTAGGAAGTAGAAGTTTGAAACAAACTGGATTTATCACTTGAATGATCCTATATGGACCAATAAAACGGGGAGCGAATTTCATAGATGGGACCTTCAAACGAATATTTTTGGTAGATAACCAGACACGATCTCCAATTTTTAGTGGTGGAATAGCCCGCCTCTTCTTATCTGCGAAAGACTTATATTTGGCAGATGTCTTCTTTAAACAGGTTTTGACCTGAGACCAAATATTTTTGAAGGTCTGACAAACAGTCTTTACAGCAGGAACTTGGGTGGGAGGGAGGGCAGGAAATTCCGGAAAAGACGAATGGTGACCGTAAACCACAAAGAATGGAGTTTTGGACGATGACTCACCGTACATGTTGTTATGAGCGAATTCAGCCCAAGGAAGCAATTCTACCCAGTTGTCTTGATTGGCTGATGAGAACATCCTTATAAAGGTCTCAAAATCTTGATTGACCCGTTCAGATTGTCCGTTTGATTGCGGATGGTAAGAAGATGAGAGTGCTAATCGTATGCCCAAGGTTTTACAAAGGGCCCGCCAGAATCTGGAAACGAATTGTACTCCTCTATCTGACACAATCTCAGACGGACATCCATGAATACGAAAGATTTCCTTAACGAAATGTTCAGCCAGAGTAGACGAGGAAGGCAAACCAGACAAAGGAACAAAATGAGCCATCTTCGAAAATCTGTCTGCCACTACCCAAATAGTATTACAATTTTTACTAGATGGCAGATCAGTAACAAAGTCCATACTAATATGGGTCCAGGGCTTGGACGGAATGGGTAGTGGTTGCAGCAACCCCGCTGGAGTTCTGCGGGAGGATTTAAACTGAGAACACAATTCACAAGAAGCAACAAACTCTTTGACGTCTCTCCTCATCGAGGGCCACCAGTAACTTCGAGAGAGAATCTCAAAGGTCTTGCGTTCACCAGCATGTCCAGAAAAACGAGAAGAATGGAACCACGAAAGGATTTTCCTCCTAAGAGTAGGAGGCACGAGGGTCTTCCCAAATGGTAGCACTTTAGTGGAAGAAGCAGCCAGTGAGATACATTTGGGGTCTAGTATAGAATGGTTGGAAACCTCTTCAACGTCAGAGGACGTCACAAAAGCTCGAGATAGAGCGTCAGCTTTCTTGTTCTTGGCAGCTGGTTTGAAGGTTATGATTAATTCGAAACGGGAAAAGAAAAGAGACCATCTTGCTTGACGAGGATTCAAGCATTGGGCAGACTGTAGGTATGACAAGTTCTTATGATCCGTGAAAATCGTCACAGGGTGACGAGCTCCTTCCAATAAGTATCTCCACTCCTCTAATGCAACTTTGATAGCCAGCAACTCCTTGTCCCCGATAGTATAATTTTTCTCCGCAGGCAGGAGACCCCGAGAGTAAAAGGCACAAGGATGGAATTTTTGTTGCTCCGAGCGTTGGGAGAGAATGGCTCCTAAGCCCACATTAGAGGCATCTACTTCTAGGAAGAAGGGAAGTGTCACATCAGGCTGTCGAAGAATGGGAGCAGAGGAGAAGGACTCTTTAAGAAATTGAAAGGCTTGGAGGGCCTCGGATGACCATTGCTTAGTATTGGATCCTTTACGAGTCAGGGCCACAATAGGAGATGCAATGGACGAGAAGTCTTGAATGAAGCGTCTATAGTAATTGGCAAAACCTAAAAAACGCTGGATAGCACGAAGAGTAGTTGGCTGGGGCCAATGTAATACAGCATTCACCTTTTCTGGATCCATTTTTGGCCAACTCCGCAAACAATATACCCCAAAAATGGAATCTGGGGCAACTCGAATGAACATTTTTCTAGTTTGCAGAATAATGAATTTTTCCGGAGTCTGGAAAGGACCTCTGCCACATGTTGGTGATGAGTAGGCAGGTCCTGTGAAAAGATCAATATGTCGTCCAGGTAGACAACGACACATACATATAACAAGTCCCGAAAGATCTCATTAACGAAGCCCTGGAAAACAGCGGGGGCATTACACAACCCGAAAGGCATTACTAGATATTCATAATGCCCATCTCTGGTGTTGAACGCTGTCTTCCATTCGTCACCGGGCCGGATTCTAATTAAATTATAGGCACCACGAAGATCCAACTTGGTAAAGATCCGAGCTCCCTTGATGCGATCAAATAACTCAGTGATCAACGGAATGGGATACCGATTTTTAATAGTAATGGCATTGAGTCCACGAAAATCTATGCAGGGGCGTAGTGATCCATCCTTCTTTTTGACGAAGAAGAACCCGGCTCCAGCGGGAGAGGTGGAAGGTTGAATAAACCCTCGCTGGAGATTCTCCTGGATGTAATCAGATGTAGCTTGAGTTTCAGGTAACGAAAGTGGATAGACCCGACCCCTAGGAGGAGTCTTGCCAGGTAGAAGATCGATCGGACAATCCCATGAACGATGAGGAGGAAGACGTTCAGACTGAGCTTTATCAAAAACATCGGCAAATGAAGCATACTGAGGAGGGAGTCCCGGTGAGGAAGATGAGATGGAAGATTGCTGTATTTTAAGAGGAATGACTTGAGACAGACAACGATGATGACATTCAGCTCCCCAAGACGTAACTTGAGGAGTGCGCCAATCAATCTGGGGAGAATGACATTGAAGCCATGGAAGGCCTAAGACAATCGGACTTGTCGTAACAGGAAGAATTAAAAACGAAATCTCTTCATGGTGTAGCACACCAATCTGAAGCGTTACTGGAGACGTACTCTACGTGATGAGACCATTGATGAGACGTGATCCATCTATAGCAGTCACAGTAATCGGTGTTTTCAAAGTAATCACTGGTAGGGACCATTGATTCACTAGGGATTTAGAAATGAAATTTCCTGCTGCTCCAGAATCAATCAGTGCTTGAGACTCAAAGGATTTGGTAGCAAAGGAAATCGTAACATCAAAAGCGCAGACTTTTAATTTCGTAGAAGATGGAGAGGACTCCAGGGACCCTAACTTCACCTCTCCAGAACTAGTTAGGGCCTGGCATTTCCCGATTTCTTAGGGCAAGAACTGAGCATATGTGTGGAATCAGCACAATAGATACAAAGTCTATTCTTTACTCTTCGGTTCCTCTCCTCTAAAGTTAATTTGGAACGTCCTATCTCCATGGGAATCACAGAAGGTGAAGCTGGACGAAATTGAGGGGTTGAGCGAAGAGGTGCTTTAACTGAAGTTGTTTTCTCAGATTCTCTTTCACGAAACCTCATGTCTACACGATGGCAAAGAGAGATCAAATCTTCTAATGACGTAGGAAGCTCTTGGGTAGTCAGTGCATCTTTAATTTTATCGGAGAGCCCCTGCCAGAAGGCGGCAATTAATGCTTCAGTGTTCCACTGAAGTTCAGAGGCTAATATCCTAAATTGAATGACGTACTGGCCTACTGTATGAGAACCCTGACGTAAACGAAGAATGCTGGAAGCAGCGGAGGTCACACGACCTGGTTCATCGAACACACTTCGGAACATAGAAATTAATTTGGCACTATCTTGTAATACAGGATCGTTTCTCTCCCACAGAGGGGAGGCCCAAGCCAGAGCTTGTCCAGAAAACAATGAGATAAGATAGGCCACTCTGGAACGATGGGTAGAAAAATTTTGAGGTTGGAGCTCAAAATGAACTGAGCATTGGTTGAGAAAACCCCTACAACTTTTGGGATCTCCATCGTACTTTGACGGATTAGTCAGGTGAAGCGTGGGAGCTGTAGACACCTGGGATGGCACTGGGGAAACGGAGGAAAGCACAGGAGCTTCAACATTAGCTGTAACGGTCTGTCCAGATGTTCCTTGGGAGGCTAACGACTGGTAGCATTGAAGTAACAGCTGTTGGCGAGCATCCTGTTGCTCCACACGGGTGACCAGATGCTGAAGCATCTCTTTGGCTGTAGGTTCCGTATCTGGGTCTGTCATGGCCTGATCTTACTGTCACGGGCACTAGGAGTCTTTACCCAGGGATCACCAGGTGATAAGCTTACCAGAGCAGTATAGGTGGTAATATGGTACTCTGGTAGCGGGGTGATCACGGAACAGGAGACAGCAGATGATAGAGATGCTCGGGAAAGTCTATGACTAGCAGCACTGGTAATATATATGTAGAAATACACGAGGAACTGAATGGACAAAGGACACGTGAGGGTAGTCAGTGGTCTGCGGTAGCAAGTTGTACCACTGCTATAGTGAGGAGGAATGTCCAACAGAAACGAGGAGGTGATGAGAGTCAGCGGTCTGCGTCTAGCAAGTTGTACCGCTGTCTGGGTGAAGGAATGGGATCCAGGTGAAGGTATCCGGGAAGTCAGTGGTCTGCGTTAGCAAGTTGTACCACTGCTATGTGAGAGGACACTGGAACAGGTGACACTGGAAACAGGAATCAGTGGTCTGCCTCTAGCAAGTTGTACCACTGAATATATATGTGAGGAGGAGCACGGGGAGAGACTGCAATACAGAGGATACACGGGCACCTTGAACTTGATCCACAATGACATGCACAATATAGTAATGACTGAACAGCACTGCAATAATACAAAGTCATAGAAACTATCCTGGCAAAAAGATAACACAGTCAATGATGGCAAAAGTCTCAGCGGATAGTAAGCTCCAGAGGAGTACAACTCAGTCCAGCAAGATATGCAATACACCAGCACAGTCAATGAGAAGTATGCATACCGTGGTTCAGGAGCAGGCTGTCAGACAGAAGTGCAGAGATACCTGAACGGCTGGAGGCCGGCAGGATGCGAAGTCCCTGGAGAGTGAAGCGGTAATCAAGTAGGTGCAGCGCACAGGTAGGTAGACCAGCAGGGGAACAAATACTCAGGAAGCAGTAGTATGTAGAACTGGACTCCTGGAGGACCCTGAAGAGTAGCGATGGTCTAGACGAGATGAAAGCAGTGAGGCGCAGATCCGATGCAGACTGGCGAGTAGAAACCAGCAGGAACACTGAGAAGCACGGAGAGCGGATCAGCTGCTGCAGACACGAGTAGAACTGAGGAGTAGCAGCCAGCAGGACTCTGCAGGTACACGGAGGTAGCGGATAGCAACCAGCAGGTGCAGCCACGATGAAACACGGGAGAGTAGAGCTGAGCTGGAACTGTTGAGCACGGAGAGGAGCGGATAGGAATCAGTTGTAGCAGTCTCGAGGAAACACAGGAGAGTTGAGATGAGCTGAAGACTGTAGCGCACGGAGGCAGCGGATAGGAATCAGCTAAACAGTCACGATGAAACACAGGAGAGTTGAAGTGGTCTGAGGACTGTAGTGCACGGAGGCAGCGGATAGGAATCAGCAACAGTCACGATGAAACACAGGAGAGTTGAAGTGGTCTGAAGACTGTAGTGCACGGAGGACTCGGATAGGAATCAGCTAACAGTCACGATGAAACACAGCAGAGTTGAAGTGGTTTGAAGACTGTAGTGCACAGAGGCAGCGGATAGGAATCAGCTAACAGTCACGATGAAACACAGCAGAGTTGAAGTGGTCTGAAGACTGTAGTGCACGGAGGCAGCGGATAGGAATCAGCTAACAGTCACGATGAACCACAGGAGAGTTGAAGTGGTCTGGAAACCACAGGAGTAGAAGTGGTCTGGAAACCACAGGAATCAGCAGCTCTGAATACACGAGGAAACACAGGAACACCTTCAGAGGCTCATGGGGAATGAGACTCCAAGATCAGGCAACGAGGTATGGACAGCAGGTGCTTTAAATAGGGAGTGTTGCCTGATCAGCCAATTAAGTTAAAGGAACAGGTACTGAAGGTTTTGAAAGGGCTGCGCATGCGCAGACCCTCAGGATGGTGGACGGCCACGGTTCCTAAACACACGGGAAGAAGCACTCACAGTCTGGTGAGTGACAAAGCTCCAATGGGGCAGAGAATGATTAGATGTTCTTAAATGTTCTCTGGAAAGTGCTGAGTAATATGGTGGCACTATATAATTGATACTACTACTACTACTACTATTACTACTACTACTACTAATAATAATAATAAATTATTATTATTATTATTATTATTATTATTATTATTATTATTAACTCCTACATTCCCTTGTTATTGAGGTTGCCCAACTCTGAACTTCTCAAGTTTTCATATGTCTTTACTGTGAGGATCACAGAACTCAACCACAGGTTAAAGAAATAGTCTAACCAGAGACTTAAAAATGGTAATATTATAATAACATCACATACATCCTCCATGTTTTATGGATTCTATAATTTAATTCACCTTTGAAGCTACCATCTGGCACTGTGCTGCTACTTTGCTTTCTGTCAGTTTGTATTCCCAAGTCCAACTTTTCGCTAATGGTATTCCATTTAATGTGTAAGTATTTTAGATATTTCCATGGCCTAGGTGCATAATCCTTCATTTATCTACAATAAATTTTATCTGTTATATCATGGCCCAGTTTTCCATAAATATTTTTGTAGCAGTTTACTATTCTGTTCTTGTTAACATTCCTACTGAGTATACTTTCTACAGCAAATATGGATTAATCTTACTTTGTACTCCATCTATAAGGTCAGATTGAAAAGGACAGTGATTAATACTGATCCCTGTAGTACACCACTAAAACTTTAGCTGTGTCTGAATATGTTTCATTCCTAACTACCCTTTGTCTTCAATATTTCACTCAGTTCTCTAGCAATGTACATTCCCTAGACCAGTAGTTCCCAAACTGTGCGCTGTGGCTCCCAGGGATGCCGTGGCAATCTCAGAGGGGTGCCCTGGCCAGTGCTGGTGGTAAGCAGGGTGGGGGACTATTTGTTGGTTATTTTGGCTGTGGGATGCCTTGAAAAAATTATGGAGACCGTAAGGGTGCCTCAAACTGAGAACATTTGGGATCCACTGCCCGAGAGCTAGTACTCTTATCTTTTGTACCAGGCTTTTAAATGGAACAGTATGAACATTGTTGCAAAGTTCAAATATAACATTAATTAGACAACCAAGATCTAGTTTGAAAATTACCTCCTCATTGAAAACTAAACATATTTGTCAGGCATGACTGGATCTTGAAATTATATTGTACAATATATTTTAAAATATTATCCTTTAGGAATTTCTTCAAATAATATACTCACAAGAGAAGACAGACTTCTAGGTTAACAAATTCCTTGCTCTTATTTTGTTCCCTTTTTAAAGATTGCTACAACATCTGATTTACATCAATTTTGGGTCACTGACCTGGTGGAGGGGTCCATAAATATAATAAATAGCAGTCCATCAATTACTGAACTTAGCTCCTTTAACACACATGGGTGGATGCTATATTGGACTGGTGCTTTATATGTGTTTATTTTGTTTAGGCAAAACTATACCTTGTTATGTGTTAGACAAGAACCATGTAATGGTCTGCATAGGCCATTGCTATATAAATAAATGCCTGCTTTGCTTCCTGATTTGTAAATACAAATAATATTTAAATGATCTGTTTTTTCTTTTTCTTCTACAATTATTTATACTACTTTATCATTTAGTGGCCCAATATTATACATTTTAAGTTTCGTTAAAAGAATAATATGTTATATTATGTTAAACATCTCACTCTACACTCTCTACCTCCCTCCTTTCCTCTTACCAGCCAATGCCTCAACTCCGCACTGATGGGAATTATGTTATATTGTGCTTTCTTATAGTTCTTGCAATTTTAAATGGAAACTATCATCATCATCATCACCATCATCATCATCATTTATTTAAATAACGCCAGCAAATAATAGATAATACTGGGTAATACAGACAAAGAGGTAAACTATCAGTAATACTGTTCCACCTTAATGAAATATAATTACGTTGTAAAATACATTTTCTTTTTGTGTTATTTTGTGAAATTTTTGGTTATGATGTATTTTGTGATGTAATTATGTGAGCGTGTAATTACTGCATAATTTAAGCTAATTGTTAACACCTGAAGAAGGGAGTTTACCCCAAACGTTATCTTCTTTTCTATGCTTGCATCAATTAGCATATCCCTGAAGGGGATGCATCATTAACTAATACCAGTGTGCAGCTTTGAACAAATTATGTATGTTTCGCTCTCTATACATCCATTAATAGGGTATATATATATATATATATATATATATATATATCTATATCTGTATATCTATATAACTATATATATATATATATATATATATATATATATATATATATATATATATAAAATACATATATATGTATATATAAATACAAGTTAACCCGTGCATGATACTCATGCATTCTAGTCAAATCAAGCTACTTAAGGTCTTAAAAAGGTTCTTGTCATGCATTTGGGCCATAGCCCAGGCCTCCTCAGGGGAAGAGCGTTACTTCCTGATGCAAGCGCCCATTTTAATGTGTGTTCATGAGGTAAAATTACCTCACGAAAATGAGTTTGAGCCCTCAACTCGTAAATTTAGCCTTTACTACCCCTCCCACGGGGGGAAGGGGGGATGATGGAAGTTAACTGACTTCACTATTCTAATTTTTTTGTCAAATAATGTCAGTATACCAAATTTCAGGTCAATTGGATGAGTCCTTTCTGAGAAAATAGTTTTTTCCACACACACACACACACTAACACACGCCGCTAGGCTTTTACTTTTATATATTAGATAATGCTAAGAATTTAGTAGGTCAGTGTATAACTCCGCCCAGCAGGTGGCGCTGCAGCTTGTTTTTTTCTTTTCCACAAACAGACAAACACACGCCGCTAGGCTTATATATTTTAGATTTTTATTATTATTAATTTTTATTTATAGGGCGCCAAAAAGTATCCGTAGCGCCGTACAAGGACAAACAATGGCACAGTACAAGGTGAAACAGCACAGTACAAGTAACAGTAAGCACTATAACTCTGGGGGCTCAGGCACAGCATGAAAGAGAGGGAGGGAGGGGAAAAGTGAGTATAGGCCGGTAACTATGGCCCAAGAGGGTGGGCACGGATGACAGGTTGAGAGTCACTGAGGGGAGCGGAGAGAAGCGAGAGGAGACAGAGGGCAGAGGGACTGAGAGGAGGTGAGCTGAGTAGCTGGAGAGAGCAGTTAAAAGTGATGGAAACAGAAGGTAGGAGAGCCCTGCTCAAAGGAGCGAACAATCTATAGGGAGGGGAAGACAGACAGACACATGCATGAGACGGAGAGACGGGAGAAACGGAGACGGAATCGAGGAAGGGGGAGAAGGGAAGAAGGGATGAGAAAGAGAGGTAGCCGACCGGTGGGAGTTTAGGCATGAGACTGGAAGGCTTTAAGGAAAAGGTGGGTTTTTAATGTTCGTTTGAAAGAGGACAGATTAGGGGAAGTTCTGATGGAGCGGGGGAGCTTGTTCAAATGGAGGGGAGCGGCGCGGGAGAAGTCTTGGATACGTGCGTGAGAGGAGGTAATCAGAGGGGAAGAGAGGCGACGATCATTGGATGATCGCAGTGAGCGGGAGGGAGTGTGAATAGAGATAAGGTTAGAGATGTAGGGAGCAGTGGAGTTGGCGAGGGCCTTGTAAGTCAGAGTGAGGAGCTTGAAAAGGATTCTGTAGGGGAAGGGGAGCCAGTGAAGGGCTTGGTAGAGTGGGGATACAGAGGTGGAACGGCGAGAGAGGAAAATAAGCCTAGCAGCGGCGTTAAGTACAGATCTAAGGGAAGCGAGATTAGAAAGGGGGAGGCCGATAAGGAGAAGGTTGCAGTAGTCCAAGCGGGAGATAATCAGAGAGTGGACGAGAGATTTGGTGGCATCCTGGGAGAGGAAGGGCCGAATGCGGGCAATGTTGCGAAGCTGGAAACGGCAGGATTTGGCGAGAGAGTGAATGTGAGGGGCAAAGGAAAGAGAGGAGTCGAAGATGACACCTAGGCAGCGGAGTTGGGGAACAGGGGAGATAGATGAGTTGTCAACAGTGATGGAGAGGTCAGAGGGGAAGGAGGTATGAGAGGGAGGAAAGACAATGAGTTCAGTTTTAGCAAGATTGAGTTTAAGAAATCTAGAGGACATCCAGGAGGAGATGGCAGAGAGGCATGCGGATACCCTGGAAAGAAGGGAGGGAGAGAGATCAGGAGAGGAAAGGTAGAGTTGAGTGTCATCAGCTTAAAGGTGGTACTTGAGGCCGAAGGAGCTGATGAGTGCACCCAGAGAAGAGGTGTATAGTGAGAATAGTAAGGGTCCAAGGACAGAGCCCTGAGGGACAGAGCCCTGAGGGACTGGAAGGGAGGAAGAAGGGGAGAGAGAATCAGAGGTGGAAACAGAGAAGGAACGGTCGGCAAGGTAAGAGGTGAACCAGGAGAGGACGGTACCGGAGAGGCCAATGGACTGAAGGGTGTGAAGCAGGAGGGTGTGGTCAACGGTGTCAAAGGCCGCTGAGAGGTCGAGGAGAATCAGGATGGAGTAGTGGCCCATGGCTTTAGCCGAGAGGAGATCGTTCGTAACTTGAGCCAGGGCAGTTTCAGTGGAATGGAGGGGGCGGAGGCCTGATTGGAGAGGGTCAAGGAGGGAGTGTTCAGAGAGGTAGGTGGAGAGATGGTTGCAGACAAGTCTCTCGAGTATTTTGGAGGCAAATGGGAGAAGGGAAATGGGGCGGTAATTAGAGATATATATGTGTACATATATATATATATATATATATATATATATATATGGGGAGCCTGTTCTGGGCCTACTACTGGATGGATTTGGTTAGTTTGTCTGTCTGGTTATGCATTTGGACACCCCTGCACCGATTGGGATGAAACCAACGCAAAGTGGTCCAGTTGGATCCTTGCAGGGTTTAAGGGGAATATGGTCCTGTTCGGACCTCCTGTTGGTGTCCGCTCGGCAGAACTTTGACCCAGGGAGCCTGTTCTGTTCCTTCCACTGGATGGATTTGGACAAAGCTTTCTCAAACTGCTAACGATGGATCCCAGAAAACATACGAGGTGGTTGAGGTTCTGGTCGGACCTCCCATTAGTGTACACTGGCCAGAATTTTAACGTTGGGAGCTTGTTCTGGGCCTTCCACTGGATGGTTTTGGTTTGTGTGTCTGTCCGGTTATGCATTCGAAAACCCCTGCACCGATTGGGTTTAAACCAATACAAAGCGGTCCAGTTGGATCCTGGCCAGATTTTCTGGGAGTTTTGTTCCCGGCTGGACCCCGCATTGTGTACGCTGTGCAGATATTTGACCTGGGAAGTCTGTTCTGAGCCTTTCACTGGATGGATTTAGACCAAAACTTCACAGACTGGTAACACTGGATCTTAGAAGACATACTAGCGGGTTGAGGTCCCAGTTGGACCTCTCGTTGGTGTATACTTGCCAGAGCTTTGACTCAAAACGCCTGTTCTGGGTCTTCTACTGGATTGATTTGTCTTGTGTGTCTGTCCGGTTATGCATTTGGACAACCCTGTACCGATTGCCGATTGGGATGAAACCAACTTGAGGTGGTCCAGTTGGATCCTGGCTAGGTTTTAGGAGGTTTTGGGTCACGGTCGGAAGTCCCGTTGGTGTACACTGGACAGAATTTTGACTGGGGGAACCAGTTCTGGGCCTTCTACTGGATGAATTTGCATAACATTTAATATAAAAACAAAAATGACACTGGACAGCCACCTAATGGTTGTGTTGGCAGAGCTTCTAAGCCGCTAATTATTTTTAAAATGTTGACAGTTGCATCCAACTAATTGTTAACTTAATAACTTGCATATTTAAACAAGGGCAACGCGAGGTACTTCAGCTAGTATCCATATAAAAAATAAATGTTAATTATTAAGGATTGCAATAATATCTTCAAAAAAATTCATGTATCAATAATTGGAAATGTTAAACTCTGTATATAATAACCCAGTAAGAGTGCTATAATGGTCGTTTACTAGAAGCTGACTACAGCTAATATACCAATTCATAAAGTCTAAACTCAGGAGTAGGATTTCTTCTTTAAGACTCAATGTCAAGCAGCTGAATAGGGAACTCCCACTCCCCTTTAGAAGTAAAATCAGCCAACTTACCTTGTATCCTTTCATAATGTCACTTACTAGTTATTGATTTTCTCAAGTTTAGAAAGCGATCACCACCATGTCTATTTTAAATTAGTACCAATCAGCACTCATTCAGCTGGGACGCAAGCTTTCTTTGGAATACAATAGAAGTGAGCAATCCAGTAATCAGGTGAAATAGCAAAGTTCTCCCACAGTAGGGCACTACAAATGGGACTGACGCATTTCATCACCGGGAAGTGACTTTCTCAAAAACCAAAGAAGACTAGGGGCTAGATTTACTAAGCTGCGAGTTTGAAAAAGTGGGGATGTTGCCTATAGCAACCAATCAGATTCTAGCTTTCATTTATTTAGTACATTCTACAAAATGACAGCTAAAATCTGATTGGTTGCTATAGGCAACATCCAATCCTTTTCAAACCCGCAGCTTAGTAAATCTAGCCCTAGGACTCATACGGTTCCAAGAATACATGAATGAGTTATATGAAAAATATGTGCCATGCTTTAATTCCTCTGCCTTACTCTACACTCTGTTTTTTAGAGCAGAACTTGGCCCATCTGCATGTGTAGCATATCTGTAGTAATAAACAGAATAAGAACTATTCTAGCAGAAAAGACAGTAATTGGGAAAGTACCAAGAATTAGTAATGTTAAAGAGCTCTACTCAAGGTGGAGATTTACCCATTAGAAAAACAACTCCAAGGTAGAGGTCTTGTGGGTTTCTCCCTTGGCATCATATGCCTTATTTTTCCATTTTAAAGGCTCACAGTTGCTGAAGGTAAGGATCCATTGGTTAAGATTTTTTGGTTGTGCTCTGAAAGTGGCAACGACAGGTTTCCCAACATAATGGCTCCTGTCATTGATTAAGCTGGGATTAAAGGGTAAAGGAAGTATTTCTAAGGAAATGGACCCTGCCAAGATGTTTGGCCTATGGAATGTGTACTAATAGGGAAACTCTATGTGACTGAGAGTTATTCTTTAATACACAGGTAATATATGCGAAGACCAAACTAAATATTTTGAAGTGCTTTCCACAAGTAACAAGTCAGATATCTTTATTCTTTCCTTTGATTTTTATCCATTTTGTTGTTTCTTTTGTGTTTTAATAACCTGCCCAATGAATAATTGTGTTTAGTTCAGCTAAAAAACATTAGAAAATGTTCAGCTAAATATTCAGCTCTTTTCGCATTTTTCCAGAGGAATTTGACCTTAAGATTTTCTAGTACTACCTCAATCACAGCACAGAGCAGAATGGATTGACCGTGATAATTTCTACTCTATTCATAGACTATAAAAGCAAAAGTGGAACTCAAAGACTGTAATGTCGGATCTTCCCAACTCTGCAAAACTCTTTTAGAGTAAAATATTCCGCATCTTTGCTCATCTCTTATCCAATGTATCAGGCTGGCCATTGTTGTTTCATAGTGAAGTGTGACAGCAGGAAAGGCCAATGTAGGCAAGCAATACAAAACAATTTCATGTCTTACTGCAATTTGCCGTAAACATTGCTTCTGTTGACAATGTTGATGGACATATAATCTAGATCAAACACTTTTTACCAGCATTTGTGGTCATGAAAGCTGCAATCAAAATCATTTCTCAAGACAGTCACAATTTATGTCAGTGTAGTTAGAGTACTTCATGGAATGCTTATATGAGTTTTTGAGAATATCTGAAAAGAGAAATGTTGCAATTTTCAGTATTTATTTTTACGACAGACCAGTAGCAGTAAAAACAGACTTTTTACTAGTAACCTTAGCGTTCAGTTTTTCACATTTGCAAAAGAGGGCATTGTTTTGTAACTGTGTGATTATTAGAGGCATGAGTGATTTGCCAAGGTCCAGAATTCAATGGATTCAATTAATTTTAGCTGGTTTGAGATCTCTATCAACTGACGCACCATATTGCTGTAAATTTGCTAGAGAAGGATTAAGTGGAATGAATATAAACTGTTTTTTAAAGTGGTTTTTTTGAATAGCATATTATACAAAAATTCAAATTAACAAAACAAATTGCAGCACATTAACATTATAAATAAAAATTTTACGCTCAAAAAAGTTAATTTAAAACAGTAAGAAATGTTACAATATCAATCAATATATTAGTTCAAATTTTTTAATCATACCATAAATCAAACCATAGGAGTTTCTGAGATCTCTAATATATATAATTGCCTCTAATGGAAATAAGCATCAAAAACAAAAAAAAATATAATATGTTTTTGAGTTTTTTTTATATCTTGATACATAGCAACTAATAATGCTAAGGGGGAGGTGAGCTGAAGCAGCCAAAATGTCCTCTACTATAACTATTATTCATGTCTTTTGATAATATATTATTAATTTTTTTTATATCCAAGCATTGGAACCAGGGGCCAAACAGTGCAACTGCAGGTCCCATAGCAACATTTGGGTAGCAACATCTGGAGATTATTACACTTCCTTGAACAAAGTGAGAGTCCTCTCCTGAGCATGTGCGGTCTGGAGCATGCGCCAATTGAGCCACTCAGAAGAGGTCTACGCTCTGTTCTTCTGAGAGCAGGTCAGGGGACTCTGGGCGAGTTGGGAACTCAGGATGGGGTGTGGACTCTGGGTCCTCATAGCCAACAGACTAGGACAGGGTCTTGACCAAAAATTATGAAAAAAGTAGAGGAACCATAGGATTCATGAATATAATTATTGTGAGAAAATTTCGCCAAAGGCAGCAGGTTGCAACAATCCGACTGATTCTCAGAAGCATAACAGCGCAGGGATGTCTCTAGATCTTGATTGACCCGTTTCGTTTGTCCGATAGTTTGAGGGTGGTATCCTGAAGGAAATGTTAAATCCATTCCTAGGTTCTTACAAACTTCTCTAGAAAAAGTGAGACAAAAATTGGATCCCTCGGTCAGAAATAATCTCTCGTTGGCATTAATGAAGCCTAAAGATCTCTTTGATAAAGAGTGAGGCTAATTCTGGAGCAGAGGGCATACCTTTAAGTGTGACGAAATAAGACATTTTGGAAAAACGATCCACCACCACCCAAATGGTGTTATGGCCATGGAAGCAAGGAAGAGACAACTACAGACCAGTGAGCCTTACATCAGTAGTAGGGAAGTTAATGGGAACACTCTTAAAACAAAGAGTTGTAGAATATCTCAAATCCAGTAAGTTACAGGATCCCAAACAGCATGGATTTACTGTGGGTAGATCATGTCAAGCAAATCTTATTGACTTTTTTGATTGGGTGACTAAAGAAATAGAACAAGGTGGGGCCATAGATGTAGCTTATCTAGATTTTAGTAAGGCTTTTGACACTGTCCCACATCGGAGACTGTTAAATAAACTTGAAAGCTTGGGATTGGATTCAAAGATGGTTGAATGGGTAAGATCTTGTTTGCAGGATAGAAAACAGAGGGTTATAGTAAATGGAGTACATTCACATGAGGGAAATGTTACCAGTGGAGTACCCCAGGGATCTGTACTTGGACCAGTGCTTTTGTATATCATTATTGGAGACATTGCAAATGGTATTGAAGGGATAGTATGCCTTTTTGCAGATGACACAAAGATATGCAACAGGGTAGACACACCAGGAGGGGAACAATAAATGATTGATGATCTAGGTAGACTAGAGGAATGGTCAAGAGAATGGCAACTACAGTTTAATGCCCAAAAATGCAAAATCATGCATTTGGGTCTAAAAAACCCAAAGCTAAATATGGTATTAATGGCATTATAATCGAAACTACTGAGGTGAAAAGGGATCTAGGAGTCACTATTTCAGGTGACTTAAAAGCAGGTAAGCAATGAAACAAAGCGATGAGGAAGGCAAGTTAGATGCTAGGTTGCGTAGGTAGAGGAATCAGTAGTTGAAAAAAGAAGTAATATGTAACTGTATAGGTCATTAGTACAGTCTCATCTAGAATACTGTGTTTAATTCTGGAGGCCATATCTCCAGAAGGATATAAATACTTTAGAGACTGTACAAAGAAGTGCAACTAAAATGGTGCATGGTCTACAGCACAAAACTTACCTGGAAAGACTAAATGATCTTAATATGTATAGTTTGGAGCAGAGAAGGGAATGGGGGGACATGATAGAAACTTTCAAATATATCAAGGGTTTGAACAAGGTACAGGAGGGAAACATTTTTCAAAGGAAAAGAAGTACCAGAACATAAGGACATGCACTGAAACTGGAGGGAAGGATGCAGATGAAATTTGACAAAAAACTACTTAACAGAAAGAGTAGTGGGTAACTGGAATAGCCTCCCATCAGAGGTGGTAGTGGCTAATACAGTAGAGCAGTTTAAACATGCTTGGGATAGACATATTAATATTTTTATAAAGAATTAGCGATCAAATAGGGTTTTAGGGTACCATAGTCTAATAAAACAATGGTTAGACTAGATGGGCCAAGCGGTTTTATCTGCTGTCAAATTCTGTTTCTATGTTTCTGTTTTTAAGATAGGTCTTGAGAGAAAATCAAAATATCATTGAGGTACACCATCACAGATTGTTATAGAAGGTTTTGAAATATCTTGTTAACAAAAGCCAGAAAACTGGCATTGCATAGTACAAAGGACATGACAAGGTATTCATAGTGCCAATCCCAGATGTTAAAAGCAGTTTTCCATTCATCCCTTTGGCATATTTGGACAAGGTTGTATGCACCTCGAAGATCCAGTTTGGAAAAGATCTTGGAATTACTGATCCAGTCAAACAGTTCCAAGATAAGGGGTAGAGGGTACCTGTTCTTTACGCTAATGGCATTTAATTGCCAATAGTCAATGCAAGGATGAAGAGAAACATCCTTCTTCTTAATAAAAAAAAGAAGTCAGCCCCAGACAGAGGGAAGAATTTTCTGATGTAACCTCATTTAAAATTTTCAGTAATATAGTGGGACACAGCTTTAGTTTCAGGAAGAGTGAGTGGATAGATCCTTCCCTTGGGGACCTTTATATGTTTCAAGCATTGTTTATGGCATTGTGGTCCCCAAAAGAGATTTCTTGAGCGTAGTGCCAGTCACAATGAGGTGAATGGGTTTTAAGCCAAGGGAGTCCTAAAATGATCGGATTAAAGGATTGAGGCAATACCAGGAAGGTGATCATCTCTGAATGCAAAGCTCCTGCCAGCAGCTGATTGGGAAGGATAACATTGGAAATTGAGCCGTTGGACACGCGGTCTCCATCAACAGCAGTGAGAGATAATGGCTGTGGCAAAGCCTGAAAAGGCAGATGGAGTGGCAAGACTGATGTGGAGATTAAATTTCCGGCTGAACCAGAGTCCATTAAGGTAGAAGTAAGTATAGAACTACAAGGAGTGTTCAGGGAGACCGTCATCGCAAATTCAGATCTTCTTGAGAAATAGGGAGTGGACACCAAAACTCCTAGTTCAGCTTCCCTGTTACTGGCTAGGAGGAGGTGTTTCCTGGTCTCTTGGGACAGTTTGAAAGCAAATGTCCCAGGTCCCCGAAGTAGAGGCAAAGGTAATTTTTAAATGCCTCTCACATTCTTCAGGAGAGAGGCGGGATCGACTAATTTGCATGGAGTCCTCTGGGGGAAGAAATGGGTTTTGAAACCAGGGGGCCGATATGTGGGGTGAAACGGCGAGAAAGATACTTTACCTGGGTAAGTTCCTTGAAATGTGGGACTACACGAATACAAAGGGTGGTGAGGGAATCCAGATCAGGAGAAAGCTCTCTGGAGGCAAGTTCATCCTTAATTCGGTCTAAAAGCCCCTGCCAGAAGTTTGCTACCAGTGCCTCATTATTCCATTTTAGCTACGATGCCAGGGCACAGAACTGGACTACATACTGAACCACAGGAAGAGTACCATGGCGAAGTTTCTACGAAGAAGAGGCAGCTGAAGAGACATGACCAGTTCATCAATAATTTGCAGAAGGTTTTGATGAATGTGGTTCTGCAGGATGAGGTCATCCCATTCCCAAAGGGGAGAGGCCCACACCAAAGTTTGACCTGAAAGAAAGGAAATAATAAAGGTCACGTTGGCCCTTTCCAAAGAAAAACTTTCAGAATTCCACTCCAATTGATTGAGAAAACCTCTGCCCTTCTTGGGGTCCCCGTCGTTAATCTTAGGAGGTGGGATACAAAGATTCTTCGAACTGGCAGATGCTGAAACCGGAGAAGTAGCAGATGAGGAGGAAGAGGTCGTGGGGGCAGGTAGTGAGGCTGCCAAAGAGTGTTGTAAGGAGTCCAGACACCAACCCTTGTATACACAGAAGCAGCTTGGCCTGATCTGATTGTTCAACCTGCTGGGACAAATGAAGAAGGAGGTCCTGTGCGGCGGGTTCACCTGCATCATCTGTCATGGCCGGAGAATATTGTTACGCTGAAGAAGCAGAATAATGTTTACTTACTGGTATTACTGCTACTGAATCTGGAGGAGCGGAGTCTAACACTAGTTGTCTAATAATGCACCCGCAAAGTGCTGGGCCGGAAGGAGAAGAGGACGCGCTAAGTGGTAGAGACAGGTGACTGTCCCTGGCACACATGAGATGTGCAGGGACGGTGTCTGACAAAAGACATATGATAATTCAAGTGAAATAAGGGAAGCCATTTCTAGGGATATAGGGATCACTGATTGCAATAATCAAAGGAAATAAAACAACTTAACAACCGTATAGATAAAGCAAAACAGGGACACCAGGGGCTCAAATCACCAGAGAATATTATGTATTACTCCCAAACGGTGAGGAAGACTGTCTATACAAAACTGCTAAAGCTTCACCAATCATACAAATAGCACACATACCTACCAATGGTCCAGGTTTTGGAGCGACTTCCCAATTCATAGACAAAAGGGTTCTAAATTAACAGGAAAGTGGGTGGAGCTGTATCCCCAATTTGAACATTTGTGGGTGGAGTTTCGTCAGATTGGGTTGGATTTTGTCCCGCTTTCAGGATTCTAAATGTTGGGAAGTATGAGCAAAACATTTAGTTATTGCTACTAGATATAATAAGACATTTTTACACTACTTAGTTTCAATACTCTCCAGTGTAACATGGAGGAATACTAGATTCTTATCTGTAAATCTGCCATCTTCTACTTCTCAATATCAGTAATACGCTGAGAGTGTGGCACTGGACTATGATGTCACATCACAGTGCCACACTCCCAGTTTGACAGAAGCAGGGGATGCCTCCCTCCGCTCCTTTCCTCCCACCTATTAGGGTAAAAAGCAGCCTGTAGTGGTGTAGAAGTGGAAAGTTACCACAGGGAAGAGGATGTGCCCAGGGTGCCCACAGACCCTCTGCCGGTCCTGGTTTTCATTTCTATCCCTGACATAAACATTTGTAGACAGTGATGATTATATAGCATTACAGATTACATTGCCAATTCTTCATACAATAGTTACTAGTTTGAATATGTCCTCTATTAAGGCTATGGTGCTGCAACACAGTATGTAGCTGCTAAAATATCCATTACCGATGTGCACTGCTAACATGCTGACATTTTTACATTCATTTTGGGAAATTTTATTGAATTTGGAGGGCTTGTTGTTTTATTGTAATTATTATTAGGGAGATTATATTATTTATTATGTTTATTTTAATTTTTGGGTTGCAATTAATTAAATAGTTCAATTTTGTGGACTTATTTTTTTATAAATAAATGCAATAGGATCTATTTTGCAAACAAAACTTTTTACCAATCCTAAACATTGGTTAGATACACTGTCTAGTAAAAGTGTATTAACAGGTGCTTCGAGTTGCTAAATTCTGTCACAGTCTAGAGCACAGGGTAATCTTAGCCCACTTAATCCACTACAATTTCAAACATCAGTGGATCCAGGTACCAATATCAGTGGACCCAAAATGCCATATTTTTTTAAAAGACCAGTACATGACTTTAAAAATCATTTTTCTGTATTTATTCCACTGAGACAATTTATGCTGCAAGAAATTTCTTATATTTATACGACTTAGGGAGGCACTGTGAGATATATCTTCTCACATTGCATTTAGGTACAAAATTGCAGCCATGTGCATTAAGGACCTCATGTGGAGTCGAACGCAAAGTCTGTGTAAGAAGTGTAGGAGTGGGAGTGTGCCGCAGCTTGGTAGGGTATTACGAGTGGCAAGCAACCCCAGTTGCGTCCCACTCATAATACCCTATCGAGCTGCCAGCAGTTCCTGCAGCTAGATAACCGCTTGAGCCTCCTAATTCCTGCTGCACAGCTTTAGCTCTCTTTTGACGTGTGTTGCGTCTGCGCCTCACTGCAACTAGGATGTATTTACATGGTCACGCCTTCACAAGTCCGTGTTCCACCCATTCTCTCGTAGTGAGTCGCAAGCTGTCGCAAGTGTTAATTGCGTCCAAGATGCAGGCGGATATGGTGCTTTCTGCACATGCGTGATAGTGTTTTTTTGCTGGATGCACCTAAAACGGACTTTGCGTCCGACTCTAAATGAGGTCCTAGCTGTCTAGCTTGCACTAGACAGATAAAAAGCTGATTGTTGATTGGCTGCTGTGATTTTGTGTAATTTTGCAGCTAACCCCAATGTTAAGAAACAACCCTGCAAGTTTTGCTAACTTAAAATACTTCTTTTTTGTGAATCTGCCTATTTATCTGCCATGTGAATTTCTAGGTGCACGCTCACATTAGAAATACCCCCCATAAAAGCATTATACATCTAGTTTATCAGGATGGCCAACAAACCTGAAATTACATAAGGTGAGAAAAGTAAAAATGTCACATTAAAGTTCAGCTACAGTATTATTATTATTTTTATTATCATTATTACTATTATCAAAGATTTGTAATGGCCACAGTGCTCCGCAGCGCCGTACAGTAGGGAAAACAGGACATGCATAAAACAGGGACATACAAGGTAGACAAAAAAAACCCCAGTACTATCATTTAAGAACAATTCCCTATATTCATTTAAACATTTTTATTTTTTCTTCTAAAATACTGCTAGATGTAATGTTTAAATTAACCATTAGAGCAAAGAAACATGAGACTGTCTTTAGTATATAAGTCAATTTTATGTGTTTAAAGCTTTTTTTTACATGTGTGGAAGTAAATCTAGACATGTACTTCCCTGTACATCATCACATCTGATGTTTGTACTTGGTGTACTTGGCAGTGAATGCTTTTCATCAGTACATATTTTCCCATTATGCGAAGCAACTGTCTGTACCTACCACCATTTTTTGCAGTCAGATATGTGCTATTTTGGAGAAATAAGCACACTAGCCCAAAAGTAGACATTACAAGGAACCCAAGCTACTAAATGCCATATCATCATCATCATCACCACCGTATATTTTCAAGATGCCACAAAACAGTCAGAGTTGCAAATCCTACAAGCACAATCATCTAAGAAAGTGAATGTGCTTCCAATTACAGTAAGAAAATATGGTGTTTGGTGACTTACATTCTCATCCAAGGGTAATCAATTCACATCAAGAACTTCCCCATATCTGTCCTCTTTCAAACGAACATTAAAAACCCACCTTTTCCTTAAAGCCTTCCAGTCTCATGCCTAAACTCCCACTGGTCGGCTACCCCTCTTTCTAATCCCTTCTTCCCTTTTCCCCTTCCTCGACTCCGTCTCCGTTTCTCCCGTCTCTCCGTCTCATCCATGTGTCTGTCTGTGTTCCCCTCCCTTTAGATTGTTCGCTCCTTTGAGCAGGGCTCTCCTACCTTCTGTTTCCATCACTTTTAACTGCGCTCTCCAGCTACTCAGCTCACCTCCTCTCAGTCCCTCTGCCCTCTGTCTCCTCTCGCTTCTCTCCGCTCCCCTCAGTGACTCTCAACCTGTCATCCGTGCCCACCCTCTTGGGCCATAGTTACCTGCCTATACTCACTTTTCCCCTCCCTCCCTCTCTTTCATGCTGTGCCTGAGGCCCCAGAGTTATAGTGCTTACTGTTACTTGTTTTGTGCTGTTTCACCTTGTACTGTGCCATTGTTTGTCCTTGTACGGTGCTACGGATACTTTTTGGCGCCCTATAAATAAAAATTAATAATAATAATAATAATAATAATAAAAGCACCCCAGAAATGAGCAGGTTCTTATCTCATCTATAGTGAGGTTTTATTTTTTAACTTTGTGATATCCCACTAACACAGGATATCCTATTAAAATATTCTGGGCTAGCTGGCAGCCATGTATGTGGAATTTGGAGTAAAAAACTACAGTTCCCATCATGCTTCAGAACTTTAGAGGGGAAGAGCTGAAAAACAGGAAGCATGAGTTTTTAATTTGCTGTCTGGGAAAGCAGAGAGAAGTGATGGAGAGAAATGGGTAAGATAAGATAAGAGGAACCTACAGCAGGGGCAGAGCTAAGATTTATGACAGGTTAAATAAAAGCGGGAGAAAAGTCAGACTGACAAACTGTGGCTGTGTATCTATAAGCAGTATGCAAATGGACCATCAGTGTAAAGACATCTTGAGCGAGTTATCACCTGCACTTGGCCTGAGTCATTAAGAAGACCAAAGTATAAACAAATAGTAACTTTGCACTTGGGCAAAACCATGTTGTATTGGAGGGGAGGTAAATTTAAAATGTGGGGACAGATTTATAGTTGGGGGAGGGCATGTCTTAGATCAACTTTAAATTTCAGTGTAAAAATAAAGCTATCAAGTATTTGTGTGCTAGAAGAAAAAGCAGTCAATATTTAAATTATGGGCAAAATAATAAATTAATTTGCACTCCTTGCATTGTAACATGGTGTGTCCCAAAGAACATTTACTCCTTTTGCCTTACTTTCCTTAATGACTCAGGCCATACATGCTTTAAAGTAGGTCCACTCTTCCCAAAGGCACCAACCACCTTATCCTAAATACTTGTGCCCATGCCACCACCTCTGGGCCATCACACCTTGCCCAAAAATCTTGTGAAAAGAAAGAGCCTTTCAAATTTTTTATTTGCTGCTACCAATGAAAGCTGTGCCATGGACCAACCTTTGTGATCAACCATAATGTAAGCCAATAACCTCCATATTTTGTGGTCGCAGTTAGAAGTAAATTCTTGTGCAGTGCATGAACAAAAGTGAATGTTGGAAGAAAGCTTATATTAAAAACGTAAATATTCTGAAAATCGGAACAGGAATATTAAAACAAGTGCTATAAATAATGCTGCTTCTACTATCTCCACGTCGCTAAGAATCATATAAAATGTATTTAAATTTAAAATTATTACCAGTGTTCCTGACAAACTTCAGTTATGTGAAAATAATTGATTTACAAAATACATCTGGGGTATAGTTACTAAAACTGCAGGTTGGAGATGTTGCCTATGGCAACCAATCAGATTCTAGTTATCATTTACTCAGTACATTCTACAAAATGACAGCTAGAATCTGGTTGCTATAGGTAACATCTACACTTTTTCAAACCCGCAGTTTAGTAAATATACCCCCTGGACTTTTAAGGGGTCAATATTATTTTAGTAAGCTCAAAATAATGTTTATATTGTCTGGAATGGTTTGGTAATATCCAGTTTTAAATTTAACATTGAGCTAAAATTTTCTGCAGTTGGTCATAAAATATTCTTAATGAAACCTATTCCTCTGTTTCATGTATGTGATATACATAAGGACAATAAAAATGCTTTTGATTTAGAGAAGGCTAAGCATGATTGCACATTCACTTAACTAAATATTCCATTTACGAAAGAAAGTTTGTGCACAAATGAATAACTGGCTACATTTATCTATCCTGTTTTGCTTTGGAGCCGTAAAAATTATCGGTATAACTTGGCGGAGCTATGTAAGCAGCTAGAGTGGAAAATTAAAATATGCCCGGCACTGTTGGCTATTGTTTGATATTTTGTTACCTGTTATACAACATCGTGTGCTATGCATAATGAGAATGTTTAGGCTTATTTCTTGAAGATTTCCCATAGAAAAGAAGTGAGTGTTTATAACAGTAATCCTTCCGAAAAAAATTACCATATCAGTGGGTGTTAGGGAATGAATGGCATACAGGGAGTGCTTAACATACAAAACAAAACTTTTTAATTGGCATCATCCGTCCACCCTCCAAAAAACCACCCACTATAAAGAAAATAAAAAGCCTAAAACCATAACACCACAAAAAAAGCTGAGTCTGCATAAGTAACACTGAGAATTAATGTAAATGGCTATACACAGTTAAAAAAAAATCCCTTAAATTTCATAATAAGACGACCACTAAAGCTATCAAACAAAGTCAACCAATCTAAAAATGGCATACAACGTTTTTTAAGATACATTGTAGTGCTGTAAGTATAACCATCCAGACTGTGAGATATGATACATGTCTTTCAGATCCCTAATACCGTGTGAATGTGTCTGGTAAGAAGTAGTTTAATGTTCAATGTTCTGGTATCTGCTAGGATTACTGCTAGGATTTCTGCAAAACTAATACTTGTGTCTTCCATTCTCTAGTCTTCAGAATCCTGTATCCTGTATCTATGTACCTTTAAATTAATTCCTGTACTTATTGACCTATCTACTCAACATTTGACTTATTTATTAAAGTAAATTATTTGCTAGTCCACAAAAGTTCTTTGACTAACTAATTACCATTCTTTACTGAAAAAGACAACTTCAGCGTATAGCAAAAAGCCTCCAGATTTGCCCAACTGTGCAAGCACTTTAGCTGATTGGTTCAATATTAGTGGCTAATTTGCCTTTCAAGATTTGTGCCACACAAGAAAAAACCTTTCCTTTTATTTTATTTAAAAAGTTGATCTAAAAGAGTTAAGCTATAAACACATTTAGGTGGATTCACTCATCTTTGCATTTTCAAAAATTCTACATTTCTTGTGGAAAATTTCTAAAAGTAACTTCCACCCCTTTGCTCTCCCATACTTGAACTGTCCCTTCTCTAAAAACCATCCAACTTTGCTGTTGTCCCTGAGGAAACTGGACACCACAAAATAAAGTCCAGTTTTAGAGTAGGTCACAGCACTACTTTTTGCTATGGGCTATGTGTCCCAATACAATAAGGATTATCACTGGGGCTTTGACTGCCTCTGACATAGCAACCTATTTTGGTCTACTTCAAATCAGTTCTTCCTTGGTGAGGATCCAACTGCTCCAGGAACTACAGCAGTGCAGAAAATAGGGTTCCCAGGGGAGAGACCAGAGGACCAGGGAGTAGAGAAGGTAGGCAAAGATGTATGGGTTACTTTCTAAAATTTGGCACCAAAAAATCTGGAATAAGTGGTGAGGACCACTGTGTGAAACGGTTTAACATCCTGGATCTCTCTTGGGGAGATGATCGATAGGCATCCTTCATTATTAGAGAACAATGGCAGCTAGATCTATGGGTAAGGAGATGTTCAAGAGGAGTTGAGAAAGTGCAGGACCTAGTTCCAGAATTTCTAAATCTTTCTGCATGAAGATAAATTATGGAAGAAGAAGGCTGATTTTTGTTTACACTTGGGACATAGCCCTGTCTCCTCTTCCACATAATGTTTCCTCTGGAACTGGGATATTTAATCTCTGTTTAACATTTGTACGTGAAATTCTTGCACCCTGGACGAGTGTAACCACTTCATAATATTGTCATGATACTTAAGGAAATCAGCCGGTGAAAGAATCAATATGGAGTTACTTGCCAAAGCATTAGTGGTAGATATCCAAAAAGCTGAGATGTCAGAAAGAAGCAAGTCAATGCTTCTGATCGTAAATTTTTAGGTTTTGGAAATGTGTAATACATTATCCAAAGAACTAGGGACAGGGAGTGTCAACTTACATTCAATGTGTAGCATAATGCAGTGACATAATTGTAAGTACATAAAAAAGTGTGCATTACTAAGGTGGAACATCTCTAATGGAGGCAATGCCCATAGCTCTCAAGAAGGAGAAATGTTTATTGTCCAAACCCATAAGTAATACTGGGTTACCCCAAATAGTTATATAGTCAGTTGTAATATGGGGGTGTTCTAATCGCTTTGCTATTGTCCACCAAGCTTTACATGTATCTGCAAGAAGGAAATTGTCTTGAACCACCTCGGAGAGCTGCAACTTCGGAAAATATACAAGTAAAGTGGATTCAATTCTCTGGATGATTGGAGAGTAATTACATTTGTATCGATTACCAAGCAGGGAGGGTAAATAAATGGCCATATATTACAATTGCTGGGAGATAATGCAAAATTGAGACAAAGCCTGGGTCTGCACGGGGCAAATGCCTAGACGGTTCCAGCTATAAATCATGGTAAATTAGTGTGGACATATTGAAATCTCTACAAGAATCATTAAACACCTTTGGGGGTAAATTTAACAATGTCCGGGTTCTTCAACTCCGCCGAGATCGGCGTCTTCAGCGCTTAAATTTACACCGGCGCTGCCTTGTAAAGAGAAACTTCCCTTTACAAGGCAGTGCCGCTTTAAATTTAAGCGCTGAAGACGCCGATCTCGCCGGAGTTGAAGAATCCGGACATTGATACATTTACCCCCAAGTGGTCTCATTCAGGGACTGATGTGAATGAGTTCTCTGTACAGCGCTGCGGAATCAGTGGCGCTTTATAAATAAATGGTGTTGATGATTCAGTGTGAGCACATCTGCATATGATATCTTTGCATATTTTCTCACTGCACATGCTCAGAAAGTGTTCGTGCCGTATTACCCAGGTTATACAAGTTTAAATGGTGCTTTACAGCAAATGCATTAGTAACATCTAAAATCGAAGGGTTTTGTGTTTGCTGGTTGGTCATAAGTGTCTGAATAGAGTATCAGTTGTCAAGCGGAGGCATCTTCAACTGTGAATACGGACAACATACACATACTCTCTCAGGTGACTTTTTCAATCACAAAATATGCTTACACTTGCATTCCACTCTGAATCAGTCTCATTGTAAATGTAAATCAATAAATCAATTACTTGTTGACATTTTGCAGCTTACATATGAAGCAGCCTTTATTGAAGCATTAACCTCACTTAACTCCCCGTTTAGACACAACTATTATCACATAATTCAAATTAAAGTGAAAAAGATCAGTCTGCTACATTCCTGTGACATCTGCACGATAATGCATTACAGAATTTGCCCACGATCTGTAGACTTAAATGTGATTCCTTTGACCATGTTTTTATTCTGAAATCTATGTGTAATATATAAATCAGCAAGTCTTTCCTGCAAAGCTCCTGAATTGTCTGTTGTACAGATTGACATTTTGGATAACACATGTTTAATGCATTATATTTTCAATCTTTCTCTTCCATTAGTTGGAGAATGCCATGAAAGTTGTCCCACATCTATACTATGACAATTAACTCAGCTCTTTCTAAGACTTCTCAATTATATTGGTAGTGTTGATGATCAGAAGACAAACTTTTGCAAACCAGACATGTGTGATTGTTGATATTGACGTGTCGAGACGAGTCTTTTAAACAAACAGCCGCATCGACAAGCGAACGTTTGTTGGGAAACCGTACTAACCCATGTTTTTATTTTGGACATCTGTTCATTACTTCTAACAGAAGAGTTTTAATGGAATCTATAAAGTTGCCTTTAAGAGTAGTCACAACTACGCAAAATATATTCTGATCCCCATAGAAAAAGTCTCTGTCACTAATAGTTCTAAAGAAAAACAGGGATGTGTTAACACTATACAAATTTCAAATTGAATAAAAGCGTGATGGTGCCTATTAGTTTATAATGCCTTTAAATAAACCAAATGTTTCTACGGAGTGGAATGTTTGATGCATTGGATAACAATGGGTGCATTGTATGAGGCTTTCTTATAATATATTCAGTATAATCTTCTTAAAATGAGTTTTCACTTCAAGGAACAGAAGGGCTTAAAGATGTGCCGTTTTTTTTTTCCTTGTGTTTTTGCATTCAGCATCTAATTATACTTTACACCGTTATCATGCCAAGAGAACGGTTTTGAAATATGTGGCTCATGTTTAATCTCAAAACGTTGCCTTTTTTTTTACTTAGAATCTTCGACCTTTATGATGAATTGTATTCAAGTTAAAAAAAAAATTATGTTTATCACAATCAAGATGACATTTTAATTTATTAAATGGTAGACTGTATGTGCATTGTACAAAGTCACAGAAATGAGTTACACCCAACTGAGAAACGTTTCTGATAATATAAATAACATTTGTACATTAACAATTTGGATAAAACTTGCAGAAAAGACATATTTTAAAAAAAGATCAATAGAGCAATGCACCAATATTTATTTTTAATGGAGCAACACATATTTCTAGAGCGGAAAGGCAACTTTTCTGTTTGTAAATATTACTTGTTAAAGCATCTAAATTTCAGTTCGTTTTTAAACAGTTTTGGCTATGAATTGTTTTAATTTTCGGCACATATAAATTTATATGACAACCTTGTTGCATATAGCATTTAGCATCACTATTTTACTACATCAATGTAACAGGAGTCTTTTTCCTCTGTGCTGTTGGAGGACCCTGCTCCTTTTATTTTCTAATCAATCTGTGTGCTCCATGCCCAGATATCCCCTATCTTAAGTGCTGCAACCCTCACCTCCGTTTCTTAACTTAGCATATAGAAGGTGGAAGAGCTTCTCAGAGTGTGGTGCTAGGCTGTGACATCATAACCTAACTCCACACTCTTAGCATATGACTGACATGGAAGAGCAGAAACTGCCAGCTTCACAAGTAAGACGCTGCCAGCTGCTTCACCTCCATGTCAGAAGTGTGGGATCTCAGTGTTGGGCAACATTATTTTAAAAGCTGATTGAGTGACATAATGGGGGGAGTGGTGTTTTTTCCAAAATAGGGTTCACCGCACATAGGCAAGCTCCGGCAGGGGGGTCCTGGAGATAATGGTAGTGCCTGGTCTTCGGCCCCTGTCTTTCTACCATAATCACACATTGTCAGCACACTCATGCTGTTGATGACGGTGGTAATGGTTAATCTGATGCTTTTAATAACGACACAGAGTATATAATCCGATTACCATAAAAGAGACCTGCTTGAAATGCTGACTTACATTAACACTACCTTGCCGACTGCTATAAATTCCGCATCTCCGTTTTACAACACAAAACAGAGAGACATTCAGCTTTGTGAATTTAAAGCGGCAAGCCTAGCCCTAACCCTTAAAATAAATTCACAAGTTGTGGGGTTCTGCCTTTGCTGCTTTAAATTCACAAAGCTGAATGTCTCTCTGTTATGTGTTGTAAAACGGAAGTGCCAGCATGCAGGTAGTTCGGAATTTATAGCAGTCTGCAAGGTAGTGTTTTCCGATATGTTCTGTGTCTGTATTAATGTAAGTCAGCATTTTAAGCATGTTGCTTTTATGGCAATCGGATTATATACTCAGTATCAATATTAAAAGTATTGCAGTAATGTACCCCACCCGAGGATGATCGGACTGGCTACAGGTTGTTCTAACTCTTCCCACATCAAAATTGGAAACAAACATAAAAGGAGGAGATGAAAAATGAATATTACAGGCAGTCTGACTCTAGTCTAATGCACTTAGAAATTAAATAAATAAAACATAACTACTTAATTACATAACATTGATGTTGTTTTATTTTTCTGCAAATGCACTTTTTTTTTTTTAAAGGAATTAATTAATTTTTCCCATCAAAATGGCAGCTCCCGGGGTTGCAATATTTTGCATATTCTGATAGTAGTATCTAAACAAATCTTGATAACTAAATGCAGGCTAGGTTCACTCATGCTAACATGCAAAAATGATTACGCTTTCCATAACTAGATTAAATCAGATGCAAGGTTGAGAAGGTGCATTTACAGGAGCATTCCCTAATTTTGCCACCCGCAATGGATTTTTCGTCTTTTGTGATTAGTTTTTTTATCTGTAGATGTGGAAGCAATCAGACAAAGGCCCATCATTTCAATGTTAAAATCAATGAACTATGCAGCGATGTTTTCATCATTTCCAACTTATGTATATCCAGCTGAATCTGCAATCCTGCAACAATAGTTGCAGTCATGGACATTGTCAAAATCCAGAATTTGGACATGATAATTGTTAGGTGCAAGACAGACAACTAGGAGCATTCTCACAAAACAAAATGAATGTTTTGTGGTTTGTAGATAACCGTTTATGAATCTTTGGGGTAATTTGATAGAAACATATTGAAGTTATTTTTCCTTTCTCCAAATATAACCGTCTTCTTTATTTCTTCTGTTAGGCTGCCTATCTCAACCTCCACCTGACCTTTTTTGTCCCTCAATGCTGTATAATTGTTCCAGATATAGATAAAAATACACTATTTTATAGGCTGATTCTTGCCAGTGGAGTAACTCTATGGGGCTCCCCCAGAACTAATGGGTTTTCACCTTTAATTTCTACATTTTTTTAGCTCATGATGATGATGATTTTGTTAATCACACTGACCTACCTAAAACATTATCACCCAAATTAGGTAGGGTTACTTAAATAAATGAAGGAAGATGTAAAATATAATTATTGGTGGAGAAGCCATTTCTTGGTAAACTCTGGGTAAGATAGACCTACAGTAATGATTCAGCAAGTCATACACACACTGGTGGGAAAACCAAATCTGTCTTTTAAAATAACATTAATATTTAAGTGTAGGATTTTGTTAATTAAAACAACAGCATTGTATCTTAGAAAGTTAGCATTATAATTTTTTTATTGATTTTTTCATGAGATGTGGCATAGCTTGTATTTTATAATAATCTGGCAATAAATGAAACAAGGCTCATGCAATCAGACACTGCCTCACCTGCAGCACTTTCACATGGTGGCCTCCATCTCACCCACACCTCCAGACCTGAAGGCAGACAAGGAGGTGGGGTTGGACTACTTCTCTCCCCACAGTGCACATACACAGTTCTACCAAATGTCCCATCACTCACGTTCACATCTTTTGAAGTACATGCTATTCACATTTTTAATCCATTCTCCCTACGTGTTGCGGTGATCTATCGTCCCCCTGGAGCACACCAACAATTTATTTAGGATTTCTCTGCATGGCTCCCTCACTTCTTATCTTCAGACATCCCCACCATCATCATGGGTGACTTCAACATCCCCATTGATAACCCACCTTCCAAAGCTGCATCCAAACTACTCTCTCTAACATCCTCACTTGACCTCTCCCAGTGGATTGAATCATCTACTCATAAGGATGGCCACTGCCTTGATCTTGTTTTCTCTAGACTATGCTCAGTTTCTAATTTTATTAATACACCCTAATACATACATTTCTAATAATATTAATACATTAATATTTCCCCTCTCGGATCATCACCTTATCAGCTACACTCTCACCCCCACTGCTCTAACTAACCTCTCTACTGTCTAACTCAACCAAGCCTCCTCATACTCGCAGAAATCTTAATTCTATTAATCTTCAACAATTTTCCACCTCTCTCCAACACCTTCTCTCCCCTATCTCTACATTCTCATCCCCTGAGATGGCAGTACCTCATTTTCACCTAACCTTAGCAACGGCCCTTGATCAAGTGGCTCCAGCGACACTACATACTACACGTCGACTTCGATGTCAACCGTGGCACACCAAAGCAACACGAAATCTTCAAAAACTTTCCCGTAAAGCAGAACGTCACTGGCGTAAATCTCGAACCTCTAATGACTTCTTCACATATACTTCTGTCTACCACTCCTATCGAAATGCTCTGGACACTGCAAAACAAACATACTTTCAATCTCTTATCTATGCTCAGGCTTCTAACCCCAAACGCCTCTTCAATACATTTAATCATCTTCTCAATCCTCCCACCCCGAACCTTCCATCTACTATCAGCGCTCAGGATCTTGCTTCCTACTTGAAGGACAAGATTGACAAGATCAGACTAGAAATGGTATCCTCTTCCTCAACAAGCCATCAGCTCAATTCCTTCCCACTACCCTCTGACACCCTCTCTTCATTTGATCCCACAAATGAAGAGGAAATGTCTACGCTCTTCTTATCTTCCTACTCTACCTCTTGTCCTCTTGATCCTATTCCCTCGCAAATTGGTAGATCCCTGTCTTCTGTGCTCATTTCACCTCTAACTCAAATCTGTAATCTCTCACTCTCTACTGGCATCTTTCCATCACTATACAAGCATGCAGTGATTACTCCTATTCTAAAAAAACAAAACTCCGACCCAAACTCTCTCTCAAATTACTGTCCCATCTCTCAGCTCCCTTGCCCCTCCAAGCTTCTAGAGAGGCTTGCCTATACTCGCCTCACACGCTTTCTTTCTGCAAACAACCTGTTGGATCCTCTTCAGTCTGGCTTTCGTTCTCAACACTCCACAGAGACTGCGCTGACCAAGGTTGTTAATGATCTGATCACTGAACACCATTACTCTCTCCTAATTCTCCTGGATCTCTCGGCTGCATTTGACACCGTTGACCACTCTCTTCTCATACAAACGCTGCAATCCCTAGGTCTTCAAGACACTGTTCTATCCTGGTTCTCATCCTACCTCTCTAATCGCTCTTTCACTGTTAATTTCTCTGGAGCCACCTCTGCTCCGCTTCCCCTATCAGTTGGAGTACCACAAGGCTCGGTGCTAGGTCCTCTGCTGTTCTCTATCAATACCGCCTCTCTTGGTAATCTAATAAGTTCCTTTGGCTTTCAGTATCATCTCTATGCGGATGATACCCAAATCTATCTAGCCTCTCCTGATCTCTCGACATCTGTGTTGTCCCGTGTAACTGACTGTCTTTCTGCCATCTCATCTTGGATGCCCTCTCGTCAACTCAAACTTAATCTTTCTAAAACAGAGTTAATAATATTCCCACCCGCCAACAAGAGCATACCTGACATTTCCATCTCTGTTGATAACATGACCATAAATCCCACCCCACAAGCTCGCTGCCTAGGTGTAATCCTTGATTCACGCCTATCCTTTGATCCCCACATTGACTCTATATCTAAATCATGTTACATACATCTAAAGAACATTTCCAGAATCCGCACATATCTCACACAAGACACTGCTAAAACCTTAATTCATGCACTAATCATCTCCCGCATTGACTATTGCAATTCCCTCCTTACTGGTCTTCCCAAAAACAGACTCAAACCCCTAAAATCTATTTTGCATGCTGCGGCAAGACTGATTTTCCTTGCAAATAGCTATTCCTCTGTTGAATCACTCTGTATGTCTCTACACTGGCTGCCTGTCTTCTACCGAATCCAATATAAAATACTTTTACTAACCTACAAGGCCATCAACAAAGCTGCACCAACATACATCTACTCTCTTGTCTCAAAATATCTCCCAACTCGGCAACTCCGTTCTGCAAAAGATCTGCGTCTCTCATCCACCCTCATTACATCCTCCCATTTCCGGTTACAGGACTTTTTTCGGGCTGCACCCACTCTATGGAACTCTCTCCCTCGCACAATAAGACTCTCCTCTGGTCTACAAAATTTCAAGCGTTCTCTGAAAACCTACCTATTCAGACAAGCTTATAATATTCCTCAACCACCCTCTTAACCTCACTACCTTTAGCCTGTTACACAATTTCACACAAGACAACTACCCCCTGACCAACATTGTTGTGTGACAGGATCATTTAGCTTATGAGTCACCTTACCTTTGCAGTCTGCTGGGCCAAGATGCAAAATGTATACTTAACCTCATGTGTCAATCTCCCATTGTCCCATAGATTGTAAGCTTGCGAGCAGGGCTTTCTCACCTCTTTGTCTGTTTTACCGAGTTTGTTTATTAGTTTATTATGTTTGTCCCCAATTGTAAAGCGCTACGGAATATGTTGGCGCTATATAAATAAATGATGATGATGATGATGATGATGATGTAGATGTATACTGTCTATTCATACATATATATAGTGAGAATTCACATTTAGAAGAAGGGATTTACTGCCCTCCTCCTGTTCTGCTATTTCTTTTCGGAATGTAATCTGGTGAAGTTCAATTTCCGACTAATCTTCTTGGTGTGGATGGGTTGGGTACATTATATTGGCGGTTTGAATTCCGACAACCGGTAGAACGACTAAATAATGTCGATGCGAGTATTGGCAACAAAATGTAGACTTACCATTATGAAGGCAAATCAGATGTCTCATATGATGGCTTCTATGAGTTCTGACAGAAGGAAATGTCATCAGTTTAAATTGATGTCAGCTACCATGGACACACACAGATTTTTGTTTTTAAAGCGGCAATGCAGATTTTGTTTTAAAAAGGTGTAATATTATCCCTAACCCTAACCCTAACGCTGAGCCTAAGAAGTTATATTGGAGGTCTGCTTTGTCTTCATATTGGTAAGTCTGCATTTTAAATCTGTCGCCATTACTAGAATCGGCATTATTTAGTCGTTATACTGGTTGTCGGGATTCCGACCACCGGTATAATCACTGGTACGGATGGGGTGTTAGAGATTGAGATACGACTATTTGAAATTCATCTAATGGCTCTTAGGGACATGCCACCTTCAATACCTTGATTTTAGGAATTGGCTTCCAGGGAAATAGTGTTCCCGGCTTGGCTCAGTAGTTTGTAGAGATTCGAACACCTCTTTTATTTTGAAGAAGAGTGACCACCACAGACCTAGGTACGGTCTTAGCATTACACTTTGACACCAAACCCAAGTGGCAAGAACTATTGCCACTAGTAGTCTCCTCAGTTTTGCAGAAGAAACACGTGTGGATTTTAGGCTATTTTATACTATTAGGGATTAGGTGGATTCCCTCGATGCATGAATAATATCACCAACACTGATAAGCAATAAAGCAGATTTAATATAACCTACAGAGAGATTAAATCAAACAGTAACCAATAATCATTAAATAATCAAAGATTACACCAACATTGGAAACATATTTATACAGCCAACTCAATGGTATTACTGGCCCTTTTGTACTCCTCAAAGGAAATGGGTTTTGGCTCCTGTACTAGTCCGCTATGGGGATTTTTGCTAACTGCACAGCCTGGGGCTCGAGACTTTCTTCTGCCATTAAGCTCAGGCAGATAACAAGCCACAGTCTGCCAGCTTTTCGTCTGATCACCCCATATATAAGCCTCTACAGTTGTCACTCCCCCTGCTTTACTTCCACTTTTGTTTTCTGTGGGAACCTGAAACCTTATTGAGCTGGTAGCTGGAAGAGGGGACAAAATTGGAGATATCATCACTCGATCCATTTCCCAGTTCCCTGTGGAGAAAGCTATGGCCAGTCTAGGGCTACTGGTCCTGAAAACACTTGGGCTAATTGGATTTAGACAAATTGTGTAGGTTAGCCTTTTCCTGTGTTTTAAATAAGTATTTTGTCTTGGCCAGATGGGTGCACACTTGGAAAACTGTTCTAAAACAATAGTTGTGAATTACAAACTTGGGATGTCACGTGGGCTTAACTTTTATATGTTGGCGCTATATAAATAAATGATGATGATGATTACATTAACTGGCACCCCTATCTGTTTTCGCACACTGACACCCAGTCATTTCTAGTTTAGCTCTTACTCTTTCAATATTATTATTAAAGCTATAACTGTTTAGAGCCTTAATAAACCATTCCACAACTTCTTAATCGCCAGGAGATTCTTCCTTTACGTGTACAGAATATGTCACGTGTGCACATACATCCTATTGAGTCCCACCGAATCATAATTTGGGATCCTGCACCAAATTACCAACCACTTCAGTGCTGCCCCAATGCTACAAATACATACATATAGACCAGCTGCCTCTCTAAATAAAGCAGTGCTCCTTTATATCCAACAATTAATTGTACCAAATAAATACTTTTTTCCTTTCCAAAAATCTATCAACTCTCTGTAGTTTTGCATAATGTAATATTCGATATGTGCTATGAGTGACTGTGTTTAGTTGAGTTAATAATTCAGCACTGCATTCTTATTTAACTATCGGGTAAAATGTTTGAACCTAGAAAATGCAGCAGACAGCGAATGATTTAAAGAAGGGAAAAAACATTACACTGACATCATTATAAATATTTGTTGTGCCTGTTTCATTGTACTTATCCGTGTGAGATGCTTTTAAACATTTGAATTATAAATGGAACTGTATTCACATTACTGATAATTTATTTGAGAGGCTCAGTCAGCTCAGTTTTTTTTTTATTTCAGAAAAAATACAATATCGCTTTCAAAGAAGGAATAAATATAGATCATCTCAGAAAAAAAAACAAGACAAAACTGTATTGTGCGTTTTATAGTTTGTTAAGTGTTTTCCCCCCTACCGATACACAGAGCAAATATAGTTTTGCTGTCTGTCGTTGGATATTTATAAAAATGTAGCTGGATATTTATATAAAATAAAGAAAACTGGTACATATTTGACAAATGTGAGAATTTGTGTCTACCCGTATACATTTATAAAGGAGCATACAACTTGTTTTTTATTTTTAAAGTGGACTTGTTGGGGGTGTGGCAGGAAACATGAATTGTTTCAACACATTTATTAATAAAAGGTAATGCTTGTGACAATTGTATCATGTGTTGGGTGTGAGGTAAAATGAGGGGGGTGGGCATTTATAAATATACATAATATAGTTTTCTATGTATTTTAATAGCTGTTTTTAAAAGAAGGAATCTTAGATAATTTGATGAAGAACAGAGTCAAGTTTATTAACTCTCAAGTACATGGACCAATGAGTCTAATCAGATCAAAAGTGAAGGATAATACATTCGCACATATGTTTCATAAGCATACTTGCCAACTCTCCCGGAATGTCCGGGAGACTCCCGAAATCGGATCGGTCTCCCGGGCCCCCGGAAGAGCAGGCAAATACCTGGCCAAAATAACTCGATTCACAGTGATTCGCGCCATTTTGGCCCCGCCCCCGCATCAAAAGATCATTTCAGACATGAGGGCTGGGCCACAATAGCGCGATTGACCGCATCCCACCCCCTCCCGCCATCTAGTTACGCCCCTCTCCAGGATCTCCCGGACTTCAGTGCTTAAAAGTAGGCAAGTATATTTATAAGCAATAATCTTGCCACCCGCATTCAGAGGGGCATTTAACATGGCATTTAAACTGATTGGATAACTATTAATTACATGCACCTCAAACAATGTGTCTCCTCGACCACCACATGTTAAAATGAACTTTGTCTCTGTGGTTTGGAGACATTAATTCTCTTATCAATGTTTCTAAATAGTCACTAGTACAACACAGTACAGCCTTGAATAAGAACATTCCACAAAGCATAACAAACATAAACGTAGTCATCTCTTGCAAAACTTACTTCATAAAAAACAGATTCATATAAGTACATTAAGGGCTAGATTTACTAAGCTGCGGGTTTGAAAAAGTGGGGATGTTGCCTATAGCAACCAATCAGATTCTAGCTTTTATTTATTTAGTACATTCTAAAAAATGACCGCTAGAATCTGATTGGTTGCTATAGGCAACATCCCCACTTTTTCAAACCCGCAGCTTAGTAAATCTAGCCCTAAGAGTTTCTGGGCTCCATTTTGTAACCCAGATTGATTACTATAACAATTCTATATCAATTATTTGTAGAACAAAATCTAAGTTTTCTCATATGTTTGCTGATGTCTGCAGAAATTACCATACTGAAGCAATAAAGGACGCAGGCTCAGAGACGTGAATGGGTGATCAATGTGAGTGTAACACAATACCCCCCAAGATCCCCCCATCCCCACAGAGCTCAGCGCATGTCCTGGCTTCACAGAACGTGCACGATACAAAGTACCCTAAATAAATAATTTAAAGCTGCCCCCCCTCCCATCCCACATCCTCAACCAGCCCCAGCACTTGACAACCTGCCACCCGCAAACATTACAGTCATTGTGCCTCTATCTGTGGTCCCCCCTCAACCACCAGAGGCGTTCCTGTAATTTTTTAAATAAAATATTTTATATTTTTACACATGTACTACATTATATCTGAAGCCTGGGGGGATCATCAAGAGCCCCAGCTCCTTTCGGCTCAGGGTAAGTAGTCTCTGGGAGCAGAATGCTGTTATCTGCATCTCCTATATTCATAGAGGTACCAACCATGTGCTGACCCCTTCTCCAGCCAGGGAGACCCCAGCTCTTATAATGCAAACCAGCACAGGTTATCTTGTGTTGGGGTTGGTTGGAGATACTGTGGGAGCATGCTGCCAGATAATTATTTATGTCTGATATATATTTATTTATTTTGAATTTGCAGAATAGTTATTCGCTCAGATCCGTGATAGCCAATTTACTCTACTACCTGACAATATGACACAATTCATGGTGAGCGCAGGGAGGACAGAAATCTGCCATTCAGCAGATGGGGCAAATGCAGATATACAGCCGTATTTTGGTGAATAGACTATTTGGGATTTCATACACCTCCATTGCCAAGATTGGGTAGTTGCAGCCAAGGACCATATCATGTGTGGTTGTTAATGTTGGATTGGCTATATTTTGGCTTTGGTTTAATCCCTTCAACATTAAGCTTGTCTTTACTTAGACTAGCAGAAGTTGGCTGAGCTGACATACTCAATACTGCTTTAAACCTTTCAGTGCTATGACCGGTTACAGGTTTCCTATCCCCACCGACTTCATTAGTTGCTCATCCTTGTGTTCAATAGCTAAATACATGGTGTGTCCAATTCATCAAGGAACGCAAATTAACGTAGTGTGTGTTTTTTTAAAAACGCAATAATATCGGATATACTACATATCCGTATTCAACAAGGATTGGATTTGAAGATTCATCTATTGATGAATGTGAGTCTAGGTCCGCTCTGCTATAAAATATCTCCTGTCCTGTCTTAAATATGTATAAGACAGGACATGTCTTATACATATGTGGAATATAAAGTTACAAATGAAGACAGAGAAAAAAAAACTATTCATCTTATGTCATCTGTTAGTAATATAGTCAAAGAAGGTTTTTTTGTGGGTTTTTTTCACCATAAAAATAATTTTTTAGGATGTAATTAAGGCCTACTGTAAAAAAAAATTACTTTTTTACAGTTGCACCTGATTGCAAACACATGTTCTAGCATGAATACACAGCTGTCATCACTAGTAATCGGCACTTACACCTGACCTGCAGCTGCTGCAAGTGATACGACTGAAAATCACGCACCTAACAGATGCCCAAAGCTTGGATCGGACTCTGCTTTGTGCGCCCAAGCTTGGCACGCTCTTACTGTGCATTCACCTAGTCCCCTTCACATTCTACCTCTGAAAGCGTAGGCTGTAGTTAGGGTCCTTTGTGCTCAAAGATGAATTGAACGTTGCTGCGTTCTCTGATGTATGGTTAATTTCTGGGCATGCGCAGGGCATTTTTACGCAAAATACGGCACGTATCGGCATTTATATTCCTTAATGATTCGGGTCCGGTTTGTCAGGCCTTGGGGGGATCCAACCAATTATAAATCAAACATTTCTCAGGCACTGCAGTATTTTATTCAGCAACATAAGCTTTACTAAATGTTACATTTCTATTGAGTTATTAATATTTAATATAATATTCCATTTTTAATGCTATTTACACTCTCATAATACCAGATAGTTTGTACTTCTCGTCTTTTAAATTGTTGCAAATAACTTTAGATTGATATAGCAAATTTTCAAAACATCAAAATTCTCAAATAAAATGAAACTATCCTGTGATATTTAATATTCTCTGTGTATGCTATCTTTAATGTTGTCCCAATTTTTGTGCTATTAGATGCTATCTAACTAATTTTGTTTCCTTTCTTATATGAAGGAAAAAAAATGTCTGTGCATCAAAGGAGGAAATTACACTTTGAGGTCTGACAGCTGAATTGCAGTAAAACGGTGGTAATGATGACATGTCTACGAAGGTCTTTCCAGTCTTCAATGTAATTGAATGTTCTGACCTTCTCTTGCCCATTATACAAAATAAAAAAAAAATCTTTCAACTATAAGAACATACTGAAAATTATAACAGTTACACTAAAAGCATTGCCCTTCTGAAAGACCGTGAGCCGTTATAAAGTATACCGTAATTAGGGGCATATCCTCTCAGAAATACTGACCATGGAAAAACACATGGTTGGAAAATAAATATATATTTTAAATCAAATGTCAAGTGTTTGTGGTATTATTTCCTTTTTTTATTTCCTTAAAAGTGTTATTTATAGCTGAGCTTTATAGACAATCCCATGTGGAAGAAAAAATATATCAAACAAATATATCTTAGTAGAGGAATTACTGCTGTGAGACCGTATAAGCTCCACAGGTAACAAAGTATGCTGAAAACACATGGCATACCTCACAATTGTCCTGATTTCAGAGGGGCAGTCCCGATTTTAGTGCTCTGTCCGGCTGTCCCACACGAATGTTGGGGGATGGGAAGTATGTAATGGGTAGCCTAGTACTTTACAGCGCTATGCAGCATTCTGGGGGTGTGACCATACCCTCGTTGCTACTGGGTAATGTCCCAATTTGCAGCGGCCATGCAACCTGTCCCACTGGTGGGGAGAGAGATGTTGGGAGGTATGACAGGGTCGGCCATCTGTAACAGGGTTTTAGGAACAGAGACTCAGGAACTGCTGTTGTAGACCGCGTGGGTTCATCAATGATCTGGCCATGATGGATGGGAGAGCCAGAGTTTTAAAAGCCAGACACCTCGTTAACTGCTGGGGAATGCAGCAGAGTGGATTGACTGTTGCATGGCTGAAACAGCAGGAATCCAAAATACAGCAGCACCTCTGGTGGGAGTATGTTACCGAGTCAAAACACTTCTTAGTTAGTCCACAGAGACCAGGGGCCTGATTTATCTTCGGTCATAAGACCTGTTGCTTGCTGCACCTTGCGAGAAATTGCTCTATGCATGCTCAGAAATAGACTTTGCACCAATGAACGCAACTGCACCCAATTCATGTCCAAATGCAAATGACACTTCCGACTGCCTATGACAAAAAGGGCGAACGGGGGTTGGAAAGGGGCGGATGCATGTAGACAATGTAGGGTAAGGGCGAGCCGAGGTCGATCGCACGCACATTCATCTGCTTCAAGCTCTGGGAATCTTTTAGATACTTTAGCTGTATCATTTGCAACAGCTACTGGGCAGGTGTAGGTGCTGACTGATAGTAATAACTGTCACATGCGCATGCCAGGATATGTGTTTGCAAGTAAGAGAAACTATAAAAATGCACTGCACTTAATGTACAGTACGCGTCCTGATTTATGTATTTCATGTAAAAAAATTATAATTTTGTTTTCATTTATGTTTGTTCATGATTATAGTATTAATAGCTGTAAATTAATTTTATATTTTATTCTTTGCATGTGTTTTGATGGCACTTTATGTTGCACATATACATGTGTGTTTCCTGCACTGTGTTCTGTCTGTCTCCATACAGCAAATAACGTATAGCCAGAGCCTACTTATACCAGAATTCAAATGGAAATGTTTCTTGAGATCTGCTTGTATTTGAATATGAGCAGACGTGCGTGCAAGCTAAGTCTGATTTTTTTAAATGCAAGTTGCGTTCACATGTCACATCAAAGTATAACCTCCAGTTACATTAGGATCACCCCTTTCATTCATTTAAAGTCCATTTTGCTCTTGAAACACTGCTTGTTTTTTTTCTCAGTTATGGCCTAAATGAATCATCATGTGGATATATCAATCATCACTTCTGAACACCCAAAAAACTGCAAGCCCAATTGTCTGGAGGAAAAGTCTGTGTGTCTACCTGTAAACAAGGAAACGCTTCCGTAAATGCTTCTTCTCCACCTTCGTCAGCTGATTTAAATAATCCTGTTCTGCAAAATTTAATCTCGTTTTTCCACTTTCATACAAAACTAGATGCACAAAACTACCTAAAGTACATTTAGGAAGAAACACCCCATAACTCCTCTTATTTGGCTGTACATGATTGTGCATTCTCGCAGACGCAATTTCATGTTCAACCTGTAAAAGGTTGAACATGAAGGTCGGTGCTAGACGTTATGAAAGCTTATTTACACTGTGCATTGCCCTTTTGCACATTTATAAATGATCGTTTGTAAGTTTTCAATAGGTGTAGTGATGATGGACTTACATATTGCATGACAAATTCTCTTTTATTTACATGGCGTCAAGGTATTGTGCAGCACTGTACAGAAGGTATAATTCAGCCAAATTAGCCCCCGTCCCCCTGGATTTTAATGGCTAACATCCCCATTCAACATACTTGCCAACTTTTATATTCCCCATTATTCCTGACCCTCTAGAAGATCATGGAGGGGAGGCTGCTCCCCCAGGGGTCCAGGAAAACTGATACTCTGGATTCTCCAAGACATTTGGGGAGAGTAGTGAAGAATGAAATCCATCCCACTAGCAGAACTGAACAGGTCACATACCAAAAAAACAGTTTGACAGGACTGTCTCTGTAATAAACACTTGCCCTCTGCTGACAGGCATCTGAATTGCAAACAGCGCTGCATTAGCTTCATACATTAAACCTTGGGGTAGATTTACTGCAGGATAGGCCATTCTAACAAGGTATTCCTTCTAACAAGGAAAAGTGAGATATTGCCCATAGTAATATTCAGATTCCAGCTATCATTTATCTAATACAATCTTAAAAATGATAGCAAGTAAATTATTGGTTGCTATGGTCAACACCTCAACTTTTCCTTTCTAAAGGGTTGATACATCTATGCCCTTGTCATAAAAATGATTGTCATGATGGTCATAATTGTGACCAAGGTGAGACAAAACAATAAACTGCATATTGCTGATCCATTTCTTCCCTGCACAAAACCTCTCACAATGTACATTCTTAACTCTTGTACCTTTAGTGAAATAACGACAACGACAGTTTCTGAGTTTAGCTAAAAAGGTCACAGTTTATTGCATCAATTATATAAAATGGTGTCGGCGAGAGCAATTGCAAGTCAGCAAACAACTAATAGCAGAACCAAACAGTGAATGGCCACAGGCACTGCCAACTGGTACCAGGACTTAGTCCCTTATGATGGGCCGGTGCTAAATCTGGTGTCATTGTGACTCTTTCCCTTCTGGGCTCACAATGACGTGCCCACACAAAGCAAGTCAAGGAGTCCCCCACACAAAGGGACCAAGAGCCAGGGTGCTTAGAAGGGGCGGTGACATGCGGCCAATCTGCAATAGCACTGTATTAATTAGCCGCCGACTGCAAGAGCTCTCCTGCCATGCTGAAGTCCTTTAACAGATGAACAACCCACCACCGAGTGACCTAACCACTCCACCTAACTGCCAAAACGTCTGCTCTAAGAATAACTAAAACACATCATCAGTGAGGTGAACCCCATCAGTCTATAAAGCTACACCTTGTCTATTGTGGTTAATGAGTGAGCGTAGGCTATCCTATCCAGTGACTGGATGGTCTTACCTGCCCGCCTGTTGCCTTTAGACAGGAGAGTCTTCATAATAGGGAAAGATATAGGTACCCTCAATGAATGTCTGGGAATGACATTGGACTAATATATGAACACCGACAGCCAGTTAGCCTTAATGGTGCACAAGTCTTCCCTAATGACAACCTATAAATTTAGTGATTTCCCTTTATCTAAATGATTTACCCTTAGGTGCACTACCAATATGTTGTGCATGCCATGTCGTACTTCCTCACAGTGGAATGAGGGAGTCCCACCTTAGTTCTCCACGGCCTAACCACCGTATGTCAACCGGATAAGGAAACTCAGAACCTTTAACAGTGTCTGGAAGCCCAGAACACATATGAGTTACCTACCACCCAAATTTGGACCCTCCGGGCAGAAGATGGTAAACCACCCACCCCATCAAGGTGCTTCTACTTATAGGGTGGTCCTAACTCCACACAATGTGAGTCCCTATTTGTGGGTCATACATATATGTAGTTTTAAATTGAGAGCTAACTTACCAAGATTTACCCTTTTCTGGATAATTCCACCCTTTTAGGCACCTGCTATGAACTTGATTGAGCAACTTCCACTTCTATATTGGCAGGTGATAGTCTGCAAGGTAGCCCAGGAAAAACGCTGAGATGATTTGGAAGCACTTACCGGTTAAATCCGGGTATACTCTTTGCATTTCGGTGCTGGCAAATAGCCTGTTGGTGCACCAGTATCGTGACACAAGGTTCCAACAAGAGATGAGTAAAATTTTCGAAACTGTTCCACGCTATATTCACCTGTTTCCACATTTGGGCACAAAATGCCTCATGTCTCACCAGCTGAATTTGGACTTAAGTGTCCCTTGTAGAATCCTTCTATCAGAGCATAAGGAAATGACACTTAAAAGTGTTTTAGCTCTATTTTTACAAATTCTGATAAACACAAATTTCCAAATACAGAGTGAAATGCCACCGTGAAAGAAAGGAGAAGATTGTTTCACTGAAACATTGCACTTAAGCCACATGGCCTGTTCCACAGTAAAACTTAATTCACGCTAAATTTTTCTACAGTTTTGCTCTTCTCTTTATCCAGTTCTGTGACCCAGCAATGCTAACCACTGTTCCACTGTAAAGGTTAAATCTGCTATCATTTCTGTTCCAAATTTAAAATCATAATTTTAGGAGAACAATATTAGACATGATCTAATGTGGATATAGCTTTGTAAACGTATTTTACTTGTTTAGCAGAAATACAATTCTCATAGAAAAGTACTAACAACCTAGAATTTAGACATGCAAATTAATTGAACAATGTTGCATTGAAGAGCTACTTGTTTCCTGAGAGCTGTTCACTCTCTGTCTAAGCATCTGCTTATACTTAATTCATATGGCTCTCTAAGTGTAAGCACGTAGAAGTTTCATCTCAGCAGGAGTTGTGCACAACACTGTTTAAGTAGCATTTGCATCTGGTACAATGTCTGATGTTATACAGTTCAGTGGATGCATGGAAATGGTTCTCAATGCAATGTTCTGGAAATTGGGTACGCTGCCATCTGTATATATCTCTACTTGTTGTGATAGGAAATTACTAAACTGTAGACAATGCAGGTTGGCTGTGTACTTCCTTCTGTCTCAAACTTGTAGTACCAGAAAAGTTAAATCTTCTCCCTGGGAGAAAATATATTCACGCGGCTTTGACTTTAGAATTACTGCTGAAGAGCATTTTTTTTTTACACTTAACGTTAATGATATTTTTACTGTGTTATTTCTAACCGTAGTCTATTTTGATAGTATAAAGGGTAATACATGACCTGCTAAAAGTTTTGACCTGTAATGCTTCTCAATGTGCATGATAGCATGCCCAGTGTAGGTGCACACACAATTTGCCTTAACTGTCCCCGAAAAATCAATATTTACCTAGTTTTGCAGGTTTATTGATTTAGAATGTAAGCTCTCAAGAGCAGGGCCCTCCCTGTGTTCTCCTTCTACTATTCCATCAGCCTCAGTACCTCTTGGCCTGCTTCCTAGCCCTGTTTTCTTAAACTGCATAGTGTTATTGTCTCCCCTTTCAAGCACTCAAAACTTTGTATATTCAGATTCATATTGCTATTTTACTATCATAATAACCACAAGGATACAAGTTTCAATATGGCAAAAAAATCACAGTTTATTAACACATAATTAAATATATATCGTGGCGGCGAGAGCAGCGCAGTCAGCTTAAACTGATCACAAAACCAAACAGTTAAAGGTCAGATTACCATCACACCACTGGTCCCAGGATATAATCCTTTACAATTGGCCAGTGATAAATCTGGCATCAGAGTGATTACCTCCCTTCTGGACTTGACAATGATGTGCCCACATGAAGCAGGTCAAGGGATCCTCCACACAAAAGGACCAAGAGTCTTGTTGCTTTGAAAGAGGCAGTGACCCCGGTCAATCAGTGGAAGCACCGTGTTTGTTAGTCGCTGACTGCAATGCTCTCCCGCCATCTGTGCCTCCTCTGTGATAGGGAAAGAAATATGATTAATACTACATCAATGCAAGACAATCATTACAGTAGCAGTATGGGAGTGAGCTGTTCGGTGCAGGAAACAAGAGACCCAGCATGCACTAGGGGGAAATTATATAGGGAAGCCTGGGACCTTCCCTACGGATCTTATTGGCTGGGGATGCAGGAGATTTAACCCCGGATGGGTAAGTGAAGGACGTTCACCTAAGTACATGATTTTAAGTGCATTCGGTTTATGGCCTCTCTTATTATAATCTCAGGTCTACTTAACGATGGTCACTACCATCATTCTCACTCATTGTCTCATAAATAATTTGATCTGCATTAACATCTTATCAGGGTATTATTTCTGATTAAATGTCTTATACAACCTTATTTATTGCAATCAATATTTTGAGGACATTTCTGAAATATTTTTATAATACATATATATATATATGTTTCAGAGTACTGTTTTTATTGGATAAAATATATCTTTGAGCAATAAAAACAGGACAATTCTGCGTAGAAGTTATTAAGTCTTTAACTGTTAGGTTCCATGAAGGTAAAATACATTACCCAATGCTAAACTGAAATTCTACAACACCTCACTTATAATAATTAACTCCCCATTGTACTAATACAGCTGAAGCTTTTCCTTAGGACAATGGATTTGATGCAGACCAAAAAGCTGAGATTGAGTTGTTGCGACATCACTGGTCCTGCACCCTGCATATGTATAAACCATTCCACGCAGTGCATTTCTGCAAAGCAAGTCTGCCTAGCTGTCAGTCACTCTGTGCTTGAAACATCAGCATGAATCAATTTGCAGGTGATACCATATCCATTTTCCAATTTCCAGATTAAAGGGTTAATAAACACACAAAAAAAAAAAAAAAGAAGACAATTTATGAGAGATTGGACCTGATAGACTTGTGTGTTTATTTAAACCTTGCTAATAATATAACAAGTTACTTTTGTAAAATTGACTGGTAGTGACATTCATAAGTACATATGTAAGAATTTCATGAGCACAGATCTGAATATATTTGCAAATTTCTGATTGAAAGGGGAAATTCTGTCGAAGTCACACCCGACTTCATGTCTTTCAACTGTTGAAGACATGAAGACAGAGGCAGATAGGCCCCGGTGCAGGGAAGCAAGAGGGAGGGAACCGGGGCCCACAGTTCTCTGGTTCCCTGTACAGTGGGCCCCATTATTTCCATGGGCACCGCACCAGCTGCACCCATGGTAGTTCTGCCACTGATTGAAGAACTTGATCAGAAGTCCTCTCCCAGCTCTTGTTTTCCTTTAATGCTCATGTCTCCAATTTCCATTATACCACTCATCCCCTAATCTTCATGTACTACAGATATTTTCTATAAACATCCATTCTATCATGAGAAGAAATGCACACTACCTAGGGGGGGATGCTTATGTAAGTTTTCATCACCCTACATGCTTTCGAGCACCAACTCAAATGAAACCTGGGGGTAAATTTATTAAGCTGAGGGTTTGAAAAAGAGGAGATGTTGCTTACAGCAACCAATCAGATTCTAGTTGTCATTTATTTAGTACATTCTACAAAATGACAGCTAGAATCTGATTGGTTGCTATAGGCAACATCCCCACTTTTCAAACTCGCAGCTTAATAAATTTACCCCCTGGTGTTCTACATCCGTATTTTAATACTTCTTACCACATGTTCGTCCCTACTTGGTGTCACGTGCCTCCTGCACATACAAACACCTTCTGAGAAGAGGATTAAAGGTTATTATTATGTTACAATATAAGCAAACTGACCCTACTGTATCCATTTACATATCATTGCAAGTTTATTTTATAGCTTTCTCAATTATTTGTTCTGTTGAATTAAATTAGCATGGATACTCATATACAAAACATTACATCACCAAACATTTTGCTTTGATCCATGGCAGTAACAGAGTACTAAATTCAGATTGCTGTGTCAGGGATATTGTTTCATAGTAACAATACTTTACTGCATCATTGGAACACTGAAAGCAAGGTAATTTAAATTACAAAGGCAAGTAGTTATTATTTTACCCCAAAGATATAAGGTCTGGTTACGAGTTTGCACATTCAGCATTGTCCAAATTCCAGAGTGTCCGTTTTTTGCTTTGCATTTCAAAGCATAGAACGAAATGGAAAAGCTGAGCAAGGGATTTTTAGGGGATAAAGATTAGTAAGGCAGCATTGCCTTGTGTTGAATTTTCTCCGTACGCATTCAATAAATATACATGGATACATAAAGCATGTATTTTAATTCATTTTTGCCTCAGTCACTCTTTTATATCATTTAAATTCAGACTATCTTGCATTTTTATCATTGTAATTACCAATAAACACTTTTTAAGCAATTTTTGTATTTTTTTTGTGTTACTTTACAATTTCCTTGCTTTCTGTATTATATATTGGGTTGACTGTAAGAATTTCTATGTGTTTATGATATGAAAAGGTTAAAATGCTAAATCACATTCCTATATATTACCTTCCCACTCTAATATGCAAAGCTGCAAGCCCTTCCAAGGATTTAGGACAGTGTCCTGATGGGATCCTGTACAGGTCAAAAAGCTGAGACTGCAGTCTTTTAAGATGCAGTTACATAAATATCCATGTTTATGAATCTACAAATCCACACAATGCATTCCTGTAGAACAAGGATATAAAACTGTCAATCTTTCTCTGTCTGCTCAGTTAGAGGTGCACTTCCCTTGTAATGTGGCAATCATCTACAGGTGTGAGAGTGTGGTGAACATATTTAGCTGAGTATAAATATACACATTTTTTCATATATATTATTCAGCCCAGTAAAACATATCCTTTGATATAAATACATACACATGTGACTTTATTTGCTCTTCAATGGTGTTTTCCAGCTTCAGATCTTTCATATATTGATTTGTCCATAATTTCCTTTCACTTTTACTATATACATGTCTGCATCTTTTTTGTTTCCTTCTGGACATTCTTTTAGGTTGTTATATAAACTTGATAGAGGTGTTTACATTAATTTCCTTTGGATATGACAAAGAACCGCGCTGCAAACCCACCAAATGTTTCCATTGTGCAGAACAAAGCAGAGCTGTAATTGTAATTTGCAGTAATTAGCATTGTCATCATTATCAAACCGATCATTAAGGTAAGAACCAATAATTCAGACTTTAAGTAAGGTTATGATGTTTTATTTCATTACTCACCTTTATACAGAAACTTCTTGCTTCCATCAGACAGTATATCCCATCAACTCACCCCATGTGTAATCTCCAGCTCCTTTGTTACTGTCTGAGGGCCTGATTCATTAAGGATCTTAAATGAAGAGGTATCCTATTTCAGTCTCCTGGACAAAACCATGTTACAAAGCAAGGGGTGCAAACTAGTTTTCTGTTTTGCATATAAGTTAAATACTGACTGTTTTTTCATGTAGCACACAAATATCAACTTTAAATTTCAGTGTATAAATAAGCTATGAAGTATTTGTGTGTTACATGAACAAACAGTCAGTATTTAACTTATGTGCAAAACAAAATACTAATTTGTACCCCTTGCATTGTAACATGGTTTTGTCCAGGAGACTGAAATAAGATACCTCTTCATTTAAGATCCTTATTGAATCAGGCCCTGAGTTTGGATATCGAGGTATTTGACTAGATCAAACTCCATGCAGCAATCAGGAGAATTCTATCCCAAATTTACATCATTCTCATTGAGCTGCCCTATCTATGTAGGACTATCACAAGTCGGTATTGGAGAGGGACCATGGTCATCCCAGTCACATTAGGAGGCCTAGGAGGACATGAGACTGTGAATTGCTAAAAGTTAGATTTCAGCTAAGATCAAAAACCTCCTACAAAGTATTCTATAGGTGGTGCCCCAGTGAAACTTGGTAGAATGTTTCTTTCTGTCTCTCAAATCTTCTGGAGAGGTTGCAGCCACAGGGGCACCACATAGTCCACATCTGGTTGTCCAATTTTAATTCCCTGATCCACACACTCTTGAAGAGTCTATTTCAGCCCTTGGCTGCATGGGACCCATGGGTATTTATTCTATGTTACCTCTCCCCCAGGGCCTTAATACATTTCTAAGAAACTAGCATCACATATCTAAGGACTCATTAGACAAAAATTGGAAGAACCCATTCTCCTCAAAAAGCTAATTTGGCGCACAACAGCCATAGAGGAGGGGCTATGTATTTAACCATGTATGGTCCTCCTGACTCTTTAAAGAGAGCAGATCCTGGCTTTCCTTTTCTTCTGCCTCTTGTTTTTCCTCCATGATCCCAGTGAGAAGACCCACCGCACTCAAATGTCCATCAAGCACCAAGAAATTTGTCCTCTCCTAGACCTCACATCCCCATGCACCTTACCAATTCCCCTAGCGTAAGATAATAAGTGCTCTATTAATCCATAGATTGTAAGCTTGCGAGCAGGTCCTTCTCACCTCTTTGTCTGTTTTACCCAGTTTGTTTATTAGTTTACTATGTTTGTCCCCAATTGTAAAGCGCTACGGAATATGTTGGCGCTATATAAATAAATGATGATAATGATAAGTCCTGTATCCCCGTCATTTCCAACCCTTCACTGCCCACTTTTACCTCTATTTTTGATGTTTAATGTATTTGTTATGTTTCATCATGTCTGACTTTTTTTATTGGTGGACACCTTAAGGTATGGACCCATTGTTCTGTTCAACCAATATATGTATCTTTAAATTTCAACTATAAAAAATAGTGAATTAGAAAAAAAATCATACCAAAGGAAATCAAAATGCTACCAACACCCTGTTATAATAAAAATTATTGTCTTTTAACCACCATAAATGGTAAAAATGTGTCTGGTCACAAAGTTCCATGGTCATTAAAGGAGTCACATTTTAAACCCTACTACTCTCCAAAATGTATACAAATGGTAATTGTCACCTATAGGTATAAAAGTTTATTATTCAAACTGTCCATTGTAATATATTTTTTAAGCACACCATACATCCCCAATATCACATTCTACATTGATTATGAACTAAGTTTTCTCTCCCAACATTTTATTTTTAATATGTAGCCTTGTCAGAAGTTAACGAAAGTCATTAATAATACAATAAGCCAAAATGTGCTATGGTTAACCCTAAATTATAACTTACACAGAGTGTTCCAACAGATTCTGCTTTGATTTATGAGTTGAGTTTATTCTATGCAAATTCCTCCACAGTTTCTAATAAGCAGGAGGAGGAGAGATAAAGAGAGAGCTGAATATTTTATAACTTTCCCCCATTTACCTTAATTTAGAATTATGAGGCTGAACTTGTAAGTGATGAATAATTACCTAGTTCTAGCCTCCCATATAGTCTCTCTAGTTCACAAGCAAGCAGACCTGTTTACTACACAGGCCTCTGTAAGTGTGATAATTAGGTGAAAGCCACATTTCTGCTGATACATTGCAATAAATACACTGTAATATAACAAGATGGAAGAGTGCTATTGTTTTATTTGTCTCTGAAAGCTAGTTACTGACTGTTCAGCATTATGCTACATTAAGCTAAAGTATGTTTATCCTATATGCCGATTCAAAACAAGACATTATTTTTACTTATTTATGCAAAATGTTAATTTAATTTAATGCGGGCTAGTGCTAAAATATATACATTTTTAATATATGCTTAAAATAAAATGATATAATACAATTAAATTGACTCAACTTTCTGTGTACAGATAATTACTGTAAGGACTTGGTGCTGATTGTCCAAACAATAGTGTAAGCAAACAGTCCCGAATACACACACACACACACACACACACACACACACACACACACACACACTCTATTAATAGTTTTTCCTGCCCTTTGCTGTGCATCATTTTCAACATTTTCTGTAGTTTAAGAATTCTTAAGGCTCAGTAAATTGAAGGGAGACAACGAGAATGTTTAGTAGGTACATACACGGTGGATATTTTATTAGGTACTCCTGTATTCTTCCTCATTATTATTATTAATTATTATTAATTTTTATTTATAAGGCGCCACAAGGTGTCTGTAGCGCCGTACAGGGACAAACGAATTACAATACAATGGGAGATAGCACAGTACAGTAAACACAGTAACTCAGTAAGCTCAATGCACAGCTAGAGAGGGCGGGGAAGGGGGAGGGAGGATCTGCAAACGACGGGGCCCAAGAAGGAGGGCGCGGAAAACAGGGAGACCCCCAGAGGGGGGAGGAGAGAGCGAGAGGGTATGGGGGTGGAGGACCCGCAAGGAGGAGGGCTAAGTAGCTGGAGAGCAGAGTTAGAAGTGTTGGAAACAGGAGGAGAGATGGCCCTGCTCAGAGGAGCGTACAATCTAAGGGGAGGGGTGGACAGGCAGAGAGACGCAGGGGAGAGAGGGAGAGTAAGGGGACGGAGGCAGAAGATAAGGTAGGAAGTTAAGTGGGAGACTGAAAGGCTTTAAAAAAAAGGTGGGTTTTTAGGGTCCGTTTGAAACTGGACAGATTAGGGGAATGTCTAATCATCTAATATCTAATCAGCCAATCATCTGACAGTAACTGTGACAGTGGTGGTAGTAGTGCAATGGTGTTGTTTTCTTGCACACATTAAGCCATTTTATACCAATTAAGCATTGTTTAAATGCCACAGCCTACTTCAGTATTGTTGCTGACCATTGTCATCCCTTTATGGCCACATAAAGGGATGACTAATGGCTACTTCCAGCAGTATAACAGGCAATTTCACAAAGCACAAGTCATCTCAAGCTGGTTCCACCAACATGACAGTGAGTTCAGAGTACACCAATGCCTCCACAGTCAACAGATCTCAATCCAATAGTGCACCTTTGGGATATGGTGGAATGATAGATCTGCAGTATTTTTGTGCAACTGGCAAAACTGTAGCAAACGCGTAATGCTATCATGTCAACATGGACCAAAATCACTCAGACACGGTATTAGAGGAAAAATAGAAGGATGATTTATTCTGCAGAAAGGATTAAATACTTAACGTGGACCAAAATCACTCAGACACTGTATTAGAGGATACATAGAAGGATAATTTAATCTGCAGAACAAGATTAAATACTGTACAGCACCCTTAACAATACATGTGAGGAAATCAGTTCAAATAAATCTAGTGGTATATGTTCCACAACTAATCTCTGGCAGATTATCACCTCTTGGCCAAAGTCAGCCACTCTCTTGTCCAGCTCTCAGGATAGCCTCTTTTATCACTTCATAATCCCACCTTGGGAACTGCCTGCCCAGGCGAGGTGCAAAAGGTCTTTATTGGTAGGCTTCTCATCCTACCCAGCCCCCTCCCCTATATCTCCCAGGTGTCTTCCCCCAGTTTATCCCTGCTGGGTCCAGCTCCAGGCTGTCTGTAGAGCTCACTAGTGGACCATAGGGTATCTTAATTCACTCAACTGCTGAGTGTTCCCTGTGGAGGTGGAGTTTAACCCCTGAAGTGCTTTTCCAAGAAGAAGTTACATTTCCATCACTGGAACATCCTGAGAACAACAGGGCTAAAAAGTACAGTCCGGGTATGGATTAGAAAGAGGAGTGGTATCCCTGGTTCCATACACCAGTTTCTTTATGATCTCTATGGAATGCTTCTAGCACCTTCTTGAATCCATGCCACTAAGAATTCATGGTGTTCTGCAAAAAAACGGGATCAGTAGTACAAATTTGCACCTAGTAAAGTAACCACTGAGTATAGTTTGTTCGTGAACACATTTCTAATGTTCTGCTAGATCGAGGAAAATCATACGGTTTTGTATAATGTTTGTTTTCAATGCTCTAGTGTACGAGCCCTAAAGCAAACACCAAAGATCTTTCTGTTTTATTCTTTGCCTTTTGTATAATTTGTGTGTTTTATTTTTATAAAATTGTTACTATTTACAAGTTTTACTATATCCCAATACTTTATTTTGCATAATGAGTGCATTTGTAAGGGAATTCTTTGCCTTGCAGAAGAGATTTTTTTTCAACATGAAATAAAGTCCGTCATGATGTCGCTCATTATTTTGTGCCATAAATGAAATTCAAGAACTATTTCAGGAGAAAAAATTTAAATGTTTATCTAATGGTAGAGGTGGTTCTAAAGTGGTGGAAGGTTGTGATATTTACAACTTTTCACAGTACGCCCAGGGCCAGTGTTACATTTAGGCAAACCTAGGTGTTACTTGCGCGCGCAAATGGTTATGGGTACCTAAAACTCTGGATGAGTGACATAATTTTACTCATCCAGTGTTTTTACTATCCCCACGGTGCCCGAACATGGAGCTTCAGTGCTGACAAGGAGAAGAAACAGGCGGCAACTGAAGCTGTTGGCTACTGCTCCTTAATATCAGTTATGGGCTGGGAGAATGGTGCTGAGCTATAAGCCACTCTACTTGAGTGGGCTTGCCATCTCCAAGGGGGAAGGTGGGCACCACCGTGCTTCCACCGACCCTGAGTGCACCTCTTAAAATGTTTTGCCTTACCACAACCCCAGATACCTCTGTTTTGTTGCTGTATCTCAAAAGATCAGAAAGTAGATGTCCCCTCTCTGCCTTGCCCTTCACTGGCTCCCCTTCCCCTACAGAATTATTTTCAAACTCTTCACCACCACTTACAAGGCGCTCTCCCACTCTACTGCCCCTTATATCTCCAACCTCCTCTCCATTCACACTCCCGCCCGCTCCCTGCGCTCGGCCAATGACCGTCGCCTATTCTCCACTCTGATCACCTGTTCCCATTCCAGAATCCAGGACTTTTCCCGTGCAGCCCCCTCACTGGAATGACCTCCCTCGCTCCATCCGCCTCTCTCCCACTCTGTGCTCCTTCAAACGTGCACTCAAAACTCACCTCTTTCTCAAAGCCTACCACCCATCCACTTAACCCCTATTTCCTCCGCTCATTCTCCCCTCTCTCCCATTGCCTCAACCGGCTCCTCTTGTGCCTGGTCTGTCAACCCTCCCTTAGGATGTAAGCTCGAATGAGCAGGGCCCTCTTCCCTCCTGTCTCCTCACCTGTTCTTCTGCTCCATGCTTATTGCAGCAGCCTGCCTGGAGTTTCTGAAGTATTGGTATTTTTGTTTCTTGTTCTGTACTGTTTCACCCTGTATAGTCTACTGTTTGTACTGTGTACGGCGCTGCGGAAATCTTGTGGCGCCTAACAAATAAATGATAATAATAATAATAATAATAATAATAAACCTTGAAGAATACACAAAAATGTAAAATTATATTCAGAGGTGCATATTTGAAGGAGCAGAAAAGGATTTTCTTTGACCCCCCTTACCTGTGCATTAGATATAATACACTGTATGTTCAATTAGATAGTACCAAGTAAAGCAAAACTAAGCCTCTAGTTGGTCTTTCTACTACTTGTGATAGCCAGTTCTATGAAAAAGATATAAAAAAAACTGTTTCCTTTGCTAAAACCAATAGTTTAATTGTCCCAATTTAAATATGGATAGAGAACTATACTTTAGTTTGCCGACCTTTCAATTTGTAATAATAATTGAATTTCAGTACATCATGTTCACTAGGTGGTTTATAACAAATCCCAATCTGTACTTTACATGTGTTTTTAATCTGCATGAATACCCATATTGTCATACTTTACTCAAGTATTCTAAAGCAGGGCAGATTTTTTACATTGACAAAAAGCCTTCCCCCTCTCTTATCAATTCTAAACATGTACCTTCGAGCTGTCGCAATTTTAGTGGCACAGTCCCAATTTGTGGACCTCGAAAGATGCAGGGCTTGCACAACAATTGTTACTATACATACGATATTGTGACTGTAGTTTTTAATTTAAAGCTCTTTCCCCGGCACTTTCGCATTTCCCTTAACTAAATCCTGCTCTTTGTCTACACTATGCACACTGCATCTATATTCACCCTACCCCAAGTTCCTAATTTAAAGTGTTCACCAGGAATACTGCCATCTTCTCCTCTAGTACAGCTGCACCTTATCCATTGAGGGGCAGTTCATCCCTACTGTAGAGCATATAGCAGATAGATAAACATCCCAAAGCTCCAAACATCGTTTATGTATGGCATAGTTAATATTTCAGAAAAAATTTCTGGGAGGTCCTTTCTTTTCTCATAGAGGGGGGTGATTTAATTGTTGGCAATGTGGAATGCGGACATTGTACCATGCACGTGGCATGAAATTACAGTAGAAATCTCTGCTCATGGAGGTGCAAGGAAATTTTTTTCTTGCGCCATCTCAATGGGAAGCGAGAAAAAAATAGAGATTTCTGTCAAATCTCCACCGCAAAGTGTCTTGCGGACGGTCCAGAGACACTTGATGGCTAATTGAATCTCCCCCTTAAAGACTAGTTCTCTGGAAATATTTTTGAGGACTATCTATATATTTCCTACTATTTCAATTGTACCAATATATAACATGACCGCTGAGTGCCCCTTAGTACCTCTCAACAACTTATAGATTCAATCCATGAATCCTAGCGCCAAGTAAACATCAAACTGTTAAACATTCATGGTCCTAGCGATAGTTTAACCCATCTGTCCTTCTTATAATTGAGAGTCACAAATTGAGAGCCACCAGCTTCTGTCTGCCCTTCACCTCACTTCTGTTCTCATCTATGATAGCATTCTTTCATATTTTTTTACGACTCCGTCTTTATTTTGTATGTGGCAACAGTACATCAAATCCACTAGAGGTGCTGCTGTTCTGCCCCTGAACTTTACTCCATGCCTGTAGTAGTTAATCTCCTTACCTGATTAGAACTGCACCTGTCTCACAGCTTCAAATACTTGCCTCAATCTGTGCTCTGTGCAGTTCATCGTTTATCACTGGCTGCTGTGTGTATCTCCCTGTTCCAGTTTTGTTCTTCTGCTGTTTGATCTCCCGTTGTGACCTCTGCCTGACTTCTGGATTATGCTTGTTCGCTTGTGACCTTGAACTCTGCCTGGATACTGGATACTGCTTGAACTCTTGTTGCCTTGACCTCAGCCTGATTTCCGGACTATGATTGTTTGCTTTCGACCCTGAACTCTGCCTGGATACTGGATACTGCTTGAACTCCTGCTGCCCTGACCTCTGCCTGGTAACTGGACTCAGCTACTCGGTTTGCTTTCCTGGACTGCCTCATGCTTCCTGGCAATTGGGTAACGCAATATACTTGTTTCTGCATTCAAACTGTATTTGTCATTGCTTGGAACCTATTATTTCTGTGGACTATTCCTGTCATTCATCACACCTGTTCATAATTGTGTATTGGAGTATACCTGTTTATCCTGCTACCTGAAATCATATTCCATGGACTGAATCCTTGTTCACATATTTTACCTGAAAAAAGACATTTGGTTTCTATACTTCTGTGGCCGCTTCCAGAATTCGCTAGGAATCATAACAATTTTCCATATTTTTATTTAGTATACTAGTTCTGGGCATTATGTTTAGTTCATAGTAATCTGCTCTAGTAGCGCAAATCCCTTTGGGACACCCATATTATTTTTTTGTCAACTATCTGACATTTGGATAAAGCTTTAAAGTTAAGGCTCTCTTCATCTCATGTCTATCTTTTTGATGTAAAATATTGTATCTTATGTCACTCTAAAAAGATTTCAGAAAATGTACTTTAATATTAATAGAGTTACTGAAGCTCAAATATTTTGCAAACTATTTTAAATGAACTTCATTAATTACTCAGCAACACAAACTTTTAAGTGTCATCCCAAGATGTTACATAACATCAGATATGATTGCCTCAACTAACGCCTGTCATTATCTTAATGATCTTTGCCTAATGGTTAATTAGCAATTATTTTTGCATTTTATTAGTTTTATGCTGGCCATGCACTGTGTATTTTTAGTGTACACTGGGCATACAAATGTTCCTAAAATTAAAGTAAATGCAATTAATTATAATTTCGTGATTGAGCAACTGAGGTTTACTGTGATAAATTGTAAAAGTCACCTGAATATAATATCTTAAAGTTGTAAAATTAAAGATAATTCCATTGGGGGGATTTAATTTATTGGGAGAAATCAAATAGTAGCAAAATGTTTTAAAAAGGGGAAAATTGTGAAATAACAGAAAGCTATCTTAACTTTTGCTAGAGGAGATATATGAACTAATGTAAGCCTTCTTTTTTATGTCGATACTACTTTGTGTCCACACAAAGCTCATTCAAATACTAGACAATGCTGAAAACTACTAGAGGGAATATAAGTTATTTCTTTAAGTTACTGTATGTGAAATTTTCCGTTCTCTGAGAGCAGAGTCAAGGAGATAAGAGGTGGGAGCTTTGCGAGGGTCCTTACACCCCTTTTCTAGTCTAGCTATGTTACAATGACTAAGACTGATCATTGATTTGATCGTGGGAAATACTTTTGTGTACCCTATCATTGAGAACTGCTCGGGAGTTTAATATTAGCCATATAATCTGTAATATAACAGCTGATATTGGACAATTGGCCTGATATTCAGGGCCCGATTCATTAAAGCATGCAAAAAAACCAAACGCAAATTACATATTTAAATAAAACGCACGTAAATCTGGCATACACATGTCCATGTTCAAAAAGGCGTGGATCTGAAGAATCGTCTCTTGCTGAATACGAGTCTAGATCCACTCCCCTCTGACAGACATACAGGATATGTCCAATACATATGTGGAACATAAAGTCCCACAGTAAATAAAAAAATATTCAGTTAATGTCATCTGTTAATAATATAGTCATTGATGTCAAAACATTACAAAAATAGGTAAATTTTTCATTTTCTCCCCATAAAATTAATCTATTAGGATGTTATCAATGTCTATTGTACATAAAATGCATTATTATCGTTGATACTGATTGCAAACACATGTTCTAGCATGCATATGCAACAGTCATTACTATCACTCGGCACTTACACCTGGGGGTAAATAAATTAACCTCCGGATTCTTGAACTCCCGCGAGTTCGGCGTCTTCAGCGCTTAAATTTAAAGCGGCGCTGCCTTGTAAAGGGAAGTTTCCCTTTACGAGGCAGCGCCGCTTTAAATTTAAGCGCTGAAGACGCTGAACTCCCGGGAGTTCAAGAATCCGGAGGTTAATACATTTACCCCCTGATCTGTAACTGGTGCTGGTGATACAACAGCAAAACACAAACCTTTGAGGTGCCCGAAGCTTAATCCAGATGCTACTGTGTGACCTCGATCTTGGCACTCCCTTATTGTATAGTGACTATGTGCATACGATCGGTCCCCTCCCCGTTCCATCCATGAAATTATAGGCTGTCATAAGGGTACTGTGCGCTCTCTAGCATATATTACAGTTCTGAGCATGCGCAGAGCAATTTTATGCAAAATTCGGCACATATTGCCATATGTGTTCCTTAATTAATCAGGCCCTCAATGTGCATGGACTACAATCAATAATATCATTATCATTCATAATCAGTTCATAAATGAGGTTGATAGATGCCTCGTATAGGCCTATGCCTGAGGTTGTCTTCCTATTGCACTCACATGTCCCACTGAAGGGATCAAGTGCCCAAGTATTTTCTAATTTAGTCCCCTACATGTGTTGTCAAATTGGAAATGAATCCTGTCTTCCTGAGATTCCACCGAAACTGTTTGTGGAGAGTGGTGATGCCCATGCTTCCCTGGGGTGTGGCCTCTCTGCACAAGTGTGCTGCACAGATTGCAGGTAACTGTTATCAAGACTTTCATGGAGCCTCCTCTTGACAATGTGAAACACTGGCAAGCTAGAGACAAGTGTGGTCAGGACTCTGGACTACCAACATCTATAGAAGAAGCCACAGTCATTGGACCCTGAACATACATGCTTGCCTGGAAGACTTCGGCATAAAATAACTCCTGGGAAGAGTACAAAGTGTCTATAGTGACTGCTGCAGAACAACCCCATGTCCTCTGATGCTGTAGTAGTAGTAGTGAAGGGAGAACATGCTCCAAAGAAGAGGCAAAACTGAAGGAGCAGTGTAAATCAGAGCACAGTTGATTCTGTCTCACATTATGGCAAGAGTGGGATCTGAGGACTACCAATGCATTCACTTCTGTGACAGACAATGCTTCCATTGTGATGTAAATTGGCTTGCCATCAGTAGAAAGAGTGAAGTCTCCATTCGGTTCCAGGCTCAAAAGGAAGTCATGCACTCTATTCTGAATTTCTAGTAAAAAAATGCTCAAAATGGCTCACAAGAACATGAGCCTGTTGACTGCTATGATACTGAATGATGACAGCAGCCACACATAGAACAACAGTAGAGGCTATACTGGTGGTAGTATCAAAAGAAGGTGCTGGTGCTCCACCTGCCTGAAATGCTTGTCTTTGGTAACCGCTCACAGGGCTAGGGGAGCAGCTATCATATGATCAAGGTGGCTCCTAATCTGCTCACTCCATATTCTTATTTTAAAATACATAATAATAATAGGTGTGGTAGGGAATTCCATTAAAGGGTAGCAGCATGGGAGAAGTCTTGTAGATGGGAGTGAGAGGTATTTGAGATATATGAAGGGATGGTGGTGTTGAGGGCATTTAGGTAAGGGTGATTAATTTGATTTGGATTCTAGAGGACACAGGGAGCCAGTGTATGGATTTGCAAAGTAGATAATCAGATGTGGAGCAGTGAACGAGGAAGATCAGTCTTGCAGCAGCATGTAGGATTGATTGAAGCAGGGGTACATGGGTATTTGGAATGCCAGATAGCAGGAGATTGCAGTAGTAAATGTGGGAGATGATGAGTGATTGGATAAGAGTGTTAGTAGCATGTTGAGTAAGAAAAGGGTGTATTCTGGCAATGCTTCTAAGGTAGAATTGAAGGATTAGGAGAGAGTCGGCATATGAGGAATAAAGTAGAGTGCAGAGTCAATTGTGACAAAACAGTGGCCTTGAAAATTGTGGTATTATTGAAAGTAAGGGAGATTTGAGTGTAGGTAGTTACTCTGGAAGGAGGGAAGATGATAAGTTCTGTTTCAGACATGTTGACCTAGGTAGCATTGGAAGATCCATGTGTAGATAACAGAAAGATGGGTACACAAGATATTACAGAAGGGGAGAGGTCAGGGGAAGAGATATATTTTTTGGGTGTCATCAACGTAGAGCTGGTACTGGAGGTTGAATGAACAAATTAGTTCCCCAAGAGAAGAGGTGTACGGTGAAAAAAGTAAAGGGCCATTAACATAGCCACCAATGAGCACACTTTCTGGAGTCTTCTACAATCTTTGTCATAATGAGGCTCATATCAAGTTGGATGCATTTGCATCAAAAGCATAAGTATAAAATGTGTGCATGCATAGCCTGGGCTGGAAGCAAGGACAAACAAAAATGTATCAATCAACTACATTGTATCAATGTAGCTTATTGCGGTTAGACTCCATGTGTGGTCTAACCACTACTAACCAATCAGAGGGCTTTTTCACACTATGACCAATTTTGAGCATAGCCACTTAGTAAGGGACAGGCCTCTCAGCACGTCATTTGTGACGTGACTCTGTAAGGAGCAGTAAGTCTCATCTATATGTTTTTATTTTTATATTTATACCTTAAGGATTAAAATCTGGAAGACAGAAGAGGATCTCCACCATAAATTTAGGTGGAAAATTAATTGGTGAAAGTTGGTTTGCAGCAGTCTGATTGGTTGAGGCGCAAGTCATGAAAACGCAAAAAGTGTAATGTGCAGCGCAACATAAACACATTTTATGTTAAAAAAACTCAAAATAGGCCCATATATGGGGTGCTGAGACCTTCTATTGACATTTCCATCTCCCTCCACTCCCTATACTATTGGTAGCACTGTCCCACCCCAGAATTTAAAAGTTTTTTCTCTTTTATTTGAAAATGATGATATTAGCTGGGTTTGTGTTTTAATATATTGGAGAAATTAATAGATACACTTCATCATCATTATTAACAATTATTAATATGGCACCTGCAAATTCTGTAGCGCTTTACAATTGGGAACAAATACATTAATAAAACAATACAGGGCAATACAGACAGACAGAGAGCTAAGGGGTCCTGCTCGCAAGCCTGTGGGACAGTGGGAGTTTGATACATGAGGATAACTACTTCATTTTACATATTGGTCCCGCCAGAGTGCAAAGGTAAATAGTACATAGTGGGTTATATGATTCAGTCACACAGCCAAAGGGATATTGTCTTGCATGAACTGTGTGAAGGGTGGTAATATGATAATCTAGGGAGGCTAAGATTGTGGTTGAGGAAGAGGTGAGTTTCAGAGAACACTTGAAGGTTTGAAGACTAGAGGAAAGTATTATTGTGGGAGGGAACTCCACAAAGAGGATGCAGCCCGAATAAAAGTTCTGTAACCGGGAATGGGAGCAGGTAACAAGTGTGGATGATAGACACAGATCTTGAGCAGAAAGAGGGTGTCCAGTTGGGAGATATTTTAAGACAAGTGAGGAGATGACTGTTGGTGTATTTTTGTTGATGGCCTTGTATGTTATAAGAAGTATTTTGGATTTGGTAATAAACAGTCAACCAATGTAGAGACTGACAGAGTGGATCAACAATGGAAGAATAATTTGCAAGGAAAATCAATCTAGCCGCATCATAATACTACCTAATTGTCAGTGAAGACGCAGCTTATCCTCATGCATATGATTAATGAGGGCACAGGTGCAATCTATTTTATATAGAAAGAAAACATGAAGTAAAGGCATCTGGTTTACTAATATATCACTGAAATAAATTAAATTGTATGTGATAAATATAAAAGTCTGTGGATCCCTGTTGGTGACACTTCTTGCAATACTCCTGCTGGAGGTCTGACTGGTGCAAAAGGTTCTCTAAACATGACTTCATATTCCCCCTCTTGCTTACCTGTCGGAGTTCCCCAAGGTTCCCTTCTTGGCCCTCTGCTCTTCTCCCTCTACTCATCCTCCCTTGGTGTCATCATCTGCTCCTTTGGCCTCCAGTACCATCTCTATTCTGATGATACCTAAATCTTTCATCCCCTGACTTCTTCCCTTCCCTTATGTCTCATGTTTCCTGCTGTCTCTCAGCCATCTCATTTTGGATGTCCCAGTGCTTTTCTTAAACTCAATATTTTCAAGACTAAAATCATTATGGTTTTCCCTTCCAGGACTCTCCCACCTCCCCCCTCTATTTCTGTTAATACTTCTTTCTGTCCCTCAATTCTGATGCCTTGGGGTCATCCTCGCCTCTCCTTCAAACCTCACATTCTGACTCTCTCAAAATCCTGCTACTTCCAGCTATGGAATATATCCAAGATACGACCCTTTCTCAGCATGGGAGCCATCAAAACTCTTATTCATTCTCTTGTAATATATAATACCTCCTTCTCTTTGGCCTACCTGACTCTCACTTTGCCCTCTTAAATCTATCCTCATCCCTGCTGCCTGCCTCATTTTTCTCTCCCTCTATTCTTTCTCTGCTGTCCCCCTTCACCAGCCACTATATTGGCTCCCCCTGGCCTACATAATTAAATTTAGACTCCTCACTCTCATCTTCAAAGCTCTTAATCAATCCCTCCCTACATATCTAACCTCATCGCTACCTTCAATCCTCGCCACCCCCTCCACTCTGCCAATGACCGCTGGCTCACTACTTCACTGATCATCTTTTATCACTCCCGCTTCCAGGACTTTGCCCAGGCTGCTCCCCAGCTGTGTAATGATCTCCGATATCCATTAGGTTAGCCTCTACTCTCAAAGGCTTCAAGCGTGCCCTTAAGACTCATTTCTTTATTCAAGCCTGTCTGCCTTCCCTTCTCTTTCCTTGTCCTGACTTTCACCCCCACTCTCCTGGTTTGCACCTATTTGGGTTTCCCCCTATCCTTTAGGACATAAGCTATCATGAGCAGGGCCATTTTTCCTTGTATTTTCTTTCTAATATCCCATCGCCCTCTGTACCTCTTGGCATGCTTCCCTTGCCATGTTTTCTTAAGGATAGTCCTACTTTTCACTTATCACTGCCATCACTCTTATTCACTGTCCAATAATTTTTCATGTAGCACACAAATATCAACTTTAAATTTCAGTGTACAAATAATCTATCAAGTATTTGTGTGCTACATAAAAAAACTGACAGTATTTAACTTATCTGCAAAACAGAATACTAATTTGCACCCCTTGATAAGATTGGGGTGATAACATTTGTATGAGGAGAGACTGGTCTACAGTTTCAAATGTAGCAAAGAGATCCATGAACTAGTAATGCCCTATACATTTAGCAGTGATAAAATCATTGACAACTTTATTCTATGCAGTCTCTGTGGATTGTTGCAAACAAAAGCCTGATTGAAGATGATTCAATAGGTTGTGTGAGGAAAAAAGCTTGTGAAGAGAATTTAGGCAATTCTCAGGAAGTTTGGATAGACATTGAACCTGAGAGATGGGATAGCAATTTGAGAGAGAGTTTAGGTCAGAATTTATTTTTTTCAGAATAGTATCACTGCATGCTTGAAAAATGATGAAAAGATAACAGTAGAGAGAGTGAGATTACAGATTTTTGTTAGAGTTGGGATAAGCACAGTAGACAGGGATCTACAGATTTGTGAGGGATAGGAGCAAGTGGACAGGTGATATAGTATGAAGAAAAGAAGAGAGTAGATACTACATATTAATTTGCAGGATCACATGAAGCACAGGTGTCAGAGGGTGCTGGGAAGGATTTGACCTGGTTGGATACCAATTCAAGTTGGATCTTACCAGTCTTGTCCTTGAAGTAGGAAGTAAGATCAGAAGTAGTCGGAAGGTTTGTGGAGGGAGGGTTTAGAAGAGAGGTAAATCTACTAAAAAGGCATTTGGTATAATAAGGCTGAGCAGAGGTAAGAGATTGGAAGTATGTTTGTTTAGCAGTGTTCAAAGCCTTTCCATATGAGTTTTAGATAGCAGAATATGTGACTAAATCATCAGAGGTGACTTTCTGATTTGCAAGAAAATTTTTGAAGATTTCGTGTTTCTTTAGTGTGTCATGGCAGACATCGAAGTCAACACAGAGCATGAAGAGTCTGCACAACATGCATAGAGAATGAGTACAATGTCTGAAGAGCTTGTACTTCAAAAGATGTGAACATGAGTGCTGGAATATTTGGTAGAGCTGTGAATTTGCAATGTGGGGAAAGAAGTAGTCCAACCTTAGCTCCTAGTCTGCTTCCAGGTGTAGAGGTGTGAGTGAAGTGAAGGTCACCATGTGAAAGGGTTGCAGGTGCAGCAGTGTCTAATTGTGTAAGCTGTTATTGGCAGAAGGTTGAGGTTGTTTGAGAGGAAGAACTTGTGTATGAAGTTAAGTTTGTTACAAACAGAGCGTACATTCCCAAGAGCACATTTAAAGGACTTTGGAAGAGACGGGAGATAGGTGATGTGTTTGAGGTTTGCTGCATTTTGTCTTCTGATATATGTGTATGGGGGATGTAGGAGGGGACCTGGATTTGGTGATATAAAAACCAGGTAATACAAGCATAGAGAAATAAAGAAAGATAGGAGAGATGATTGTAGGATCTGTGATCTTTTATTTTATGGTGACAGGGTAAGGATGTTACAGTGAATATAAATAGGAGAAAAGTTCATGAGTGTTAACTAGAGGCGAGTGGAGTAGTAAGTGGCAATGTGGACAAAGATGTGTGTTGCAGGAAGGCTGAAAGATGACATTGTTCTGAAGATAATTCTATGAAAGGATAATAAGGAATATAATTTGTAAAACATTGGGATTTAAATATAAAGGGAAAGAAACTGAGACACATAAAAACAAAACAAAATATCTTGTTGCAATGTCCAGTGCAGTAAGTGAAGAAGTGAAGAGTTAGGTTGTAGTAGATGTAGCTTATCTCTGGATACCTTCAGATGTTGTTCAGTGTTTGTTCTGCTATGTTGTTTAACTGTTCTTTTACTAACACTTTGGTCTAATTAGGCTAGGTGAGGCCAGGCCAGTGTCATATATTCAATTATCAGAAGCCCAACACAGGTTAAAGCAATAGAAAACAAATTCCTGTTGCATACTTTTATAAAAACACACTTGCACAGATGAGTAGTACAGGCTATGCATAGTCATAAAACACAAATATTTAACCCTATAAATCTTGTCACATGTTTTTAAGTAGCTGGAGTTTTAGGTCCATGGAAACTCTGATATATAAAGGCATATTCCTAGAAGACAATGGTTGCTATAGGCAACATCTCCACCTTTTCAACCCCACAGCTTAGTAAATATACCCCTATATCTTTTAGGATAGTAAAGAGGGAGTGAGAAAAGGCCAGGAGTAAAATTCAAAAGTAATACTAAAAAGTTGTCTTTCTTTGCTCACTAAGTGGCAACCATGGGACAGCAGGTTAATCCATTACATTCAGACATGTCATTAATCTGAACACTCTGAACTGACAATCTCTTTTAACTGCAATGTTGTGTGCGGAATATTCAAATTTGGTGGCATAGTTTTGTTTACTGACTAATTCCATGATATTAAAAGCAAACATAACATGCATTATTTAGCTGGAAACACTTGTATAAAATCTGTCCAAATCATTATCAGTAATTACAATTGCACTTTAGTGGACTGTCCTATTTTGGACCGGACAATAGTGTGGTGGGCTCTTTAGGGTGAAGCTTTTACACAGATAAATTGTGGATTCTTATGCTGATCACTTTTTAGATAAATTTAGTTCCTGATGACAGTTTGTTCTCAAATCCTTGTGTCCTGGAAATCTCAAGCTGGTGTTTCCTGTGGGATTCATAGTATCTTAAATGAACACTATCATGAAAGATGGCATGTTGATAAAGAAAGACTATAATGTATATACTGACTGCCAAAGCTGAATTCTCAGCAGTCATTTACAAACCCTTGAGCAGATGTGAGTTATTCAGGATTGTAGACACACCACAATTTTAGTGCCCAATAGGACTTTTAAATATTAACCTTACCTTGTGGTTACGCTTAGGGGTACATTTACTGAACTGCGGGTTTGAAAAAGTGGAGATGTTGCCTATAGCAACCAATCAAATTCTAGCTGTCATTTTGTAGAATGTACTAAATAAATGTTACTTAGAATCTAATTGGTTGCTATAGGCAAAATCTCCACTTTTTCAAACCCGCAAGTTTAGTAAATATACCCCTTAGAGTCCAAAAAAAGGTACATACTCTGTTTTTAAATCAAAATTGTACTTACTATAATGTCTTAATCTTTTATAAAATCACTTCCGTCCACACACAAAGAGACTTTAGTCCCGCTCCATGAGTACAGTGGCAGGTGGGGAGTTTGACAGGTGCACCGTACCGTAAGTGTCCTAAGGCGAGCTCAGGGAGGACAGAAACCTCCTGTGGAGCAGAAGGGCTAAATTTATCAGAAAAGACATTTGCAGATGAAGGCCGATGTCATGATCACATGTATTAAAAATATACATATATAAAAGCAGAAGAATAAAACTACTTAAAATTATTATGATTATCAGCTGCACTGGAACAAACAAGTCATCAGTTAGCCTTCTTAAGAACGATGCCTGATTATATAATGTGGCTGAAGGTAGACCATAATACACTTTGAAGTTTTATTTTGGTCTTCCCTGCTCACATGCCCTCTCTGTGTGGTTATCCCAATCTAGGCTACAGTCGGCATCAAAGGCAACTCTAAACTGGAAGTTCATATCAGCATGACAGGATCATAAAATAAACCTTATCTTGAAAGAGATCACATTGATAAAAAGAGGATGAAGCATGTAAGCTGCATTCCATAGTCAGATACAGGACAATACTATGGAAAGGCCTGGGAAGAGAGGCTGTGTTACATGCTTAATTATATTTTGTGACAAAACACAGTCATCAGCAAAATGGGACACGCAAAAGTTCTAGACAAATACGAAATTACTACATTTTTTCAGTGCTATGAACAGTCAAAATATATAAATACATTATTTGGGGCAGCAAGGTGGCTCAGTAGTTAGCACTTCTGCCTCACAGCACTGAGGTCATGAGTTTGATTTCTGACCATGTTTTTGGAGATTGTATGTTCTCCCTGTGTTTGCGTGGGTTTCCTCCAGGTGCTCCAGTTTCCTCCTACACTCCAAAAACATACTAGTAGTTTCATTGACTGCTATTAAATTGACCTTATTCGCTCTTGGTGTGTGTGTGTGTTAGGGAATTTAGACTGTGCGCTCCAAATGGGACAGGGACTGATCATAAGCATCATCACCATTTATTTATATAGCACCACTAATTCCGTAGAGCTGTACAGAGAACACACTCACATCAGTCCCTGTCCCATTGGGGCTTACAGTCTACATTCCCTAACACACACACAGACTAGGGTCAACTTTGTAAACAGCCAATTAACCTACCAGTAGTAAGTTTTTGGAGTGTGGGAGGAAACTGGAGCAACCCTAGGATACCCACGCAAACACGGGGAGAACATTCAAACTCCTCACAGATTGTTAGGAACCCCTCCAGCCGGCACAACACAACCCGGAGTCTACTCTGCCAATCAGGTGTTCACTGGAGCCCCTGATGGTGGGGACAGACTGGGCTGCAGACTGACAGAGGGTCGTGAAGTGTATACCGGCTGGGGAGAACCCAGTGAAGTCCAAGCAGAGGTCAAGGGCCGGCAGCAGATAGCAATTCCAGTTAACAAGCCGAGGTCAAGGGTCACGAGCAGACAGGAAGATCGGTAAACAGGCCAGAGGTCAGGGTCACGAGATACACAAACAAGGTCCAAATCCAGGCAAAGGGTCATACACGGGTAATCAGCAGAAAGTTCAATAAGAAGGAACAGGGCACAGAGCAAGTCAGCAGACTGGGAACAGAAGCTATAACCGGCAGTGAGGCTGCAGACCTCACTGCCTTAAATACATAGGCAGACCAATCAGGGCTTGAGTACACATTTGCAGGCTAATTGCCTGTCATACTGCTAAACCAATCAGAGATTGCTCCTGGACTCCCATTCAGGTGTAGGGTAATTAACATATGCCCTGTTTAATCAGTCTGCAGGCTGTGAGAACTTCACAGCATGCACCCGGCTACACAGCCTGCCGGAGCGCATAGGATGATTCTCGGCGTCCGACCGTTGCCCTAGCAACGGTCGTCCGAGTCCCGGAAGTGACGTCCCGGTCGTCATGGTGATGGCCGGGATGCCTGAAGGAGCAGGAAGCGGTGGCTGTGAGTACCGCCGCGGCTCGTGTCACAGATAAGGCTAAGGTCGGGAATTGAACTCATGACCCCAATGCTGGAAGGCAGAAGTGCATATCCACTAAGCCACCGTGCTGATATGAGTGAGTTCTCTGTACAATACTGTGGAATTAGTGGCGCTATATAAATAGTTGATAGTGATGATGATGATGACTTTCTCTTAAAAAAAAAATTTTGCTTATCAATTTACATCCTATGGCTATTGTGCATTATTTTTCTTACATGTACGTCTTGTAGGAAATCTATAAAATGTATTCAACTTTAATTTTTAGATCTACATTTTTTTAATTAGATTTAGATTTTTCCAGGACCTTCTCCCTCTCATATTGAAGTAGGAAGGAACGTTCAGTTAAATTTCTCTAAACTTAGAAAATGCTGCAGAGAGAGAGCTCAGTGAGTCTTGTAGAAAAGAGAGAAGCAGTCTATTTAGACAGAAGTTCTACATTTCAAGCTGCTGTCACTTGGCCGGGAGAGAAGGCTTCTATTAAATAAATATCAAAAAGTGTGAGGAGCCCATAGCTCCCCCTTAATCTCAGTCATTGTAATTGTTGCTACGGGCAATGTTTCATGTTGCATTTATTGGTTCAATCACAATACAAACTGAAGTCTTTTAAAACTTTTCTTTTGACTCCACTTCCCCTGTTTACAAGTTTTCTCCAGACATATTTTTATGATGTGGAACAGTATGAATTTGAAAGCGTATCAAGAGCACCAGGAACAGACTGACAAATTATTGTCTCTCTCTGATGAGCAGCTAAAGCCCTTGGCTAGAAGCCACAACCATATGCGGTAAGTCAGAGACCCGCCACATAATTATCTGTGCAATATTGGTTGGGTCTCTGAATGTTTACTAGAGGTTGCTGAGGAAAAAAAGTAAATGACTCAACCGTCCCCACGGGTGTTTCGAATAAAATGAATTAGTCTTTTAAAATGCAGTAAAGAAAACAACAGGCATTCTAAAGATCTTTTATTGCAGGATGTAAGAATCATTTAGGTTTATAAAATATAAACTTATATGACAAGGAAAGTTATACTGTATACTCTAATGCATAGAGGTAAATATATATGAAAGAGTTCCAATTCCCTTTATTTGCTGCAAGATCTTTATGAATGGCTATTCATATTTAGTGGAATATGCTACAAAATGTAAAACTTGTGGCGCATTATTCAGCTTCCGGTGTATAAACTAAAGAAATATAAAATAACACTGATTAGACTTGCACACTAATAAAAATACCTTGTAGTTCTCAGCACAACTATGTTTTACCGATTCGCCCCAAAAAAATCTGGGATTTCCACTAAATACTCCTTTAGCTTTTATTGAATGAACGTGTTCATCTTAAACTGTGTTACCTTGAGATGACTTTTAGGTGTTGTCTTGCAACTTGATTCTCAGCCTTTGATATGGCACAAAGCTGGCTCTAATTCGATTCAATAACAGTTGTGTCATATCCCATAGTAGAGATGGTCAAACCGGCTGCATATTGTTTCTCGAACTGGTTCATCAAAATGGTACAGTCAAAAAGTCTATTCTATTCTGATTAAATTAACAAGTTTAAGTTGAAATGTAAAGCAAAAAATATTTATTTATTATTATTGCAGTAACGTGTTAGCCAGAAAAATCTATGTGATGTTAATTACTTTCATGTCATTTTTTTTTTTTAGGTAAGCCAATAAAGTTATCACTCCTATAATACTTTTATCTTTTTTGACATAAAAGTATTTAACAAGCTCAAGTTGAGAAAGTCGAAATGGGGTCCGACTATGAACAAGCCGGTTCACACATATACAAACTGGTTCACCCATGATTGAGCCAGTTTGAGCTTAAATTGATACATTTTAACAGGTTTAAATTGCAAACTGAAAATGATGAACCTCAATCGAGAGCTGAAAATTTAAAACTCAGTAGTGTTTGTAGATTGAATAATAAAAAAAAAAAGCTACAACAATTTTTTTATTATTCAAACATATTATTTTAATAGATTTTCTAAACAAAAATATTTAAAATACTAACTTTACCGCAATGGCGAACCATAAATCTCGGACACCATCTGCGAAGTGAGCTGCCACCAGTGAACAGCAAATGGGAGCCGCAAAATGTCAAACTGGTAAAATAAAATTATGATTTATTGACATTTCCACCAAGAACATGTTTGTGACCATCAAATCGATGAACGATTTGATCAAATTTCACACTGACTCTGAAATTTTGGAAATCGTCAATATATAAAGCAGTTTCACCAAGCAAATTGAGTTGAAGGTACAGTGTTTTGTGTAGCATAAATTACAACAATTTTCATTGTGCATGCCCACAAAGAGAGCACATGCAGAGTTGCCAAGTTAGATCCCTGCACCTTCTTATCACCGGAGAGGCGGTCTAACATAGACAGAGTACAGTAAGGGTGTGTTAATGTAAATGTGGCTGACAGGAACGGAGGCCCATGAATGCTTGTCAAGATCTTTATCTGTTGCACCTACTAGAGATTTGGTCCGAATACACGCTGAAGGTAATGACAGTCGCCAGCACTAGCTATATACTTCTGATTGGCTCTTTGCAAATTTTCCTGATAGGTGCTTTCTACATTGATTGTGCATATATTATAGGATTTTGTTTATGTATTTTAAATCACCAATCCCATGAAAAAATCAGATGTGACAGGCTATATGAGGTATTTACCATTTTCCCTTTTTTTGTGGTACTATTGTCACGGTATGGGGTACTAGAGTTGTAGTTCACATTTTAGTCCCCTCTACCTGGATTCACATATCACATAGATAAGGTAGATAGGAAATATACAAAAGTATATTTTATGGCAAAAACAACTAAATAACACTTTGTAAAAATACTCGTAAAAATAGCCAGATGAGACACTAACTAGATACACTGTAACGCTCCGGTCCCACAGATAGTACCTGTCTCGTTACCTGCAGTCCATTCATATGGAAACTGCCATGTCCCAGCATCAGACATTCTCCAGTTCATTCATTCAGCTATATTCAGATCTGTGCAGGTGCAGCCTATTGCACATTAGGACCTCCTCCCTCTTTTTCATTGGCTAAGCACTTCTGGAGTTACCTCTGCTACTCTGGCAGTGTTGAACTATCGCTGCTCCAGTACCTCTATTACCTTCTCCAGTGTACATCATTGTGACTGCTTTAGTTCTCTCAACACTACCACTCAGAGCCGCTACTACATCTGTGGCTCCTCAGCTGTTACCACGGGTTACCTCTGTAACTCCAGTCTGCTCTCAGTCTCTGGCCGTGTTGAACTATCGCTGCTCCAGTACCTCTATTACCATCTCCAGTGTACACCAGCGTGACAGCTTCAGTTCTCTCATCGCTACCGCTCAGAGCCGCTATTACATCTGTGACTCATCAGCTGTTACCACGGGTTACCTTTGTAACTCAAGTCTGCTCTTAGTCTCTGGCTGTGTTGAACTATCGCTGCTCCAGTACCTCTATTACCATCTCCAGTGTACTTCATCGTGACAGCTTCAGTTCTCTCATCGCTACCGCTCAGAGCCGCTACTCTCTTTGTGACTCATCAGCTATTACTACGAGTTACCTCCACAACTCCAGTTTGCTCTCAGCCTGCCGCCGTGTTGAACTATCGCTGTTCCAGTACCTCTATTACCATCTCCAGTGTACTCTATTGTGACAGCTCCAGTTCTCTCACTACCGTTTAGAGCTGCTATTTCATCTGGGACTCATCAGTGGTTACTACGAGTTACCTCCACCACTCCAGTCAGCCTTCAGCCTCTGGCTGTGTTGAACTATTGCTGCTCCAGTACTTCCATTACCATCTCCAGAGTACTTCATAGTGACAGCCTTTGTCCTCTCGTTGTATACCACAGAGCACCTATTCTCCTAGTGACTCATTGGCTGCTGACCATCAGCCTATATTATTGTTGTGCCTGTATTTATACCACTCATCTGTGGACTCCATCGTCTCCATCCACATCACCTGGCTCCCCCACATCATTCTGCTGTACACTCACTCATGGGACCGCGACCTGCAGACTTGGTGCAGCTAAGACCATACCTCCTTGTGGGGGTTCCTGGTGAAAACCACCTGTATGTGAGACTCCGCGCCCGTGGGTGGGCCTAGCCATGTTCAGCAGAGCCTAGGGATCAATTTCCTGAAAGCCAACCGTGACATACACCCTATAGAAAATATCTCCCGATGCGATATCCTTAATGATTTCACCTACGACTGAAAAAAAAGAAAAGTTCTGCTCAGCAGCTGATTCCTGTGTACACACTATACACGTTTTACAAGATTTACCTTCAGATCTGTGCTCTTCATCTGTCATAACCATTGGCTGAAAAGATCCTGACACTCCATAGACATCTATGGACACTGCCAGTTATGAGTGCGTACACACTACAGAATAGGAGCGACATTGTTCCATCATAGAGCAACATTTTTAGCCTGGTTTAAAGTTCAAACAATACAATGTGCTTTGTCTTACTTAATGAACCAAAATTCTTATGCAAAAGCTACAGTCGCTGTTCTCACATTTTTAATAAAGTGTTCTTGATATTCAAATGATGATACAAATAATTATATGTATGTGAGGAAATAATTCAATACAATTTTTAGAGGAAATAATTACTGTATTCTATATTATGTTTTTATTTGGACTTGTAAACAGGAATTTGGGGCCTGATTTATCTTCAGATTTAAGATTACCTTTGCGTGCCTTTTTTGTGTGCACATGCAGAGGAAAAAACCTTACACCAATGAATGCAATTCAAGTCTGAATGCAACGGTCACTTGCTGCTGCCTACGGCTTGAAAGGCGGAACGAGGGAGGGAAGTGGCGGATGAACATAAGCAATGAACAGGAAGGTTATGCCAAATTTCCTTTCCTTGATAATATGTGAATAAGTCTACTTATCTTTAGTTATTATTCTGCCACTGAAGCTGTCAATGGCTTAATAGCCTATGAAGAGATACCTAAGATATCCCTGATTCTTTTCCAACTGCTCCCCTGCGTGCTGCCGCCACTCACGCCATACATTGTGTGGAGCAGGGGTGAGGCGGTTCACTCTTGGGAGTGCGATGAAGGGCTGCGACTTCATAGCCCAATGCCACATTTCTTGCCCATTATCAACATGGAGGAGCAGCTTCTCGCAGCTTCACAGATACTCAGTGTGGGCGTGGAATGGGGTAAATAAGAAGACTGAATGGGTTACATTATGTCACTCATTCAGTGTTTTAGGCACGAATTCTTATGTTCACCTAATGGTATCCCCAACCCTGTACATATGTCTAATTTTTTTTAGAGGATGGTCAACAGTTTGTTGCATAGAGAATAGTCGGTGCTGAAGAGGGCATCTGAACAATCCTTTCAATGCAAAGTTTATTTTTTGAAGGATGTGAGTTCCTAGTCTGCTATTATCGAAATATAACAGATTATATGCAATAGTTAACTATTCAGACAGAAATAGGGAACATCTGAAAATGATCGTATATGTGTATTGCGTACCTTAAGGGTTACATTTTGGAACACATCGAAAAGCTGCACGGTGAACACTAAATTATTAAAATGCAACTTGTTGTGATCAGCAGCTTTATAAAAATTACTTCAGAGTGTAAGAGCATTTGGCCAGTAATGCCCATTACCGTCCCAGCAGTATTTTTTAATGAATTCTACCTACTGTGTTTGAAATTGAAAAATAAAGTTTTTACTCTGAGTTGTGCTAGGATCCATGCTGTAATTGTTATCATATTGGTGAAGTATGTCATATTGCTCTCACTGATGAAGAAAAAGGACTGTACAGTTAGTTTGGGATAATGCTGATTTAGAATGTCTGGGAAAAACCTGAGATCACATAAGATTAGTGTAAGAACTTAAAATCTATCTATCTATCTATCTATCTATCTATCTATCTATCTATCTATCTATCTATCTATCTATCTATCTATCTATCCATCCATCTATCTATCTATCTATCTATCTATCTATCTATCTATCTATCCATCTATCTATCTATCTATCTATCTATCTATCTATCTATCTATCTATCTATCTATCTATCTATCTGTCTGTCTATCTATCTATCTATCTATCTATCTATCTATCTATCTATCTATCTATCTATCTATCTATCTAACTAGCTATCTGTCTATCTATCTATATTTCTCTTTATAATTTGTCTGTCTGTCTATACCATTTATGAAAATTCAACACTTAACAAGGTAACCATATTGATCTCTGTACAAATATATATAGGGGAGCACATAAAAAGAGACTTTACAGGGAAGAAGAGATAATTCCATCATATCTCATCCTGGATCTTTAAGTTACGCTGTAGTAGTGGGGGTTGGGGTAGTCTCCGCTTCCTAAGTGGTCTAAAATGTTGCTGCTTTAGAGAACCAGTGTAGTTAGTCAGAGGGAGAACCCTACTCCATGGTGTTAAATTCAGAAGTGGTGTTGGTATCCATGCGCAATTGACAATGTGACCATATATATATATATATATATATATATATATATATATATATATATATATATATATATATATATATAAATTTGAGGCTTTAAGATGATATGGTACATTAAAATCAGTTTGAAATTGCGTCCAGATCCGCCGGACTAGTGATTTCTATTTGCACATGATCAAACAGAGTTGCATATCGCTATAAAATGAAACATTCAAACATGATCAAACAGAGTTGCTATAAAGTAAAGCCCTTCAAACTGAGAGATATGTGTTGGGACATCCCTTATAAGTATGAATAAAAATAAGCAGATGCAGACAGCCACATAGACCATTTGTAGAACTGGCCCAGGAGACCACACAAATTCTGCACCCAAATACACCAAGGGTGCTCAATTCCAGCCCACCATCATTAAAAAGGAAAGGAAGGTCAGAATCGAAAGAGGGAAGTGAGTGGGGAAGAGAAGATATGGAGCAAGACCCAAAATTAAACTAAAAAAATTTATGTTTGAGACACCAAAATCAAACCTGAGGGGAAATTAAATCTATGTAGAATGTAACTCAGAGATGCAGAGATAAAATTACTCACCAAAGGCCTAAAATTTACACCAATAAAATCACTCAATTAGTTTTCACACGTGGGACAAATGAACCTAACGCCCAGGGTGTGGCACACTCACCTACCCACGTTCCCTGAGCTTCCCACAGGCTCCGTGGCACGGCAGCTCTCCCTTACACCATCAGTCTTCTTTCCGGGTCTGCTCATACGCAGGTCGGGATTTTATCACTTCCTCCTCCCATTCATTTGGAGACTAACTCTCCCTTTAGGATATTTAAGGCGCCTTTTCCACAGGTAAGGTTCCTGTTTTTTGAGTCAGACCTCTCCAGCACTCAGACATGGCTCTGTTTGCTCTCCTGCTTCTCTGATTGCAGACTATTGCTCCTTGTCACCAGCTGTCCTTAGTGGTTTCCATACTTTCCGCAGATCTTTGCTCCTTAGGTTCTGGCAGAATCTGCAGCAATTTCCAAGTGGACTTCTGCCACCTTCCAGTGCTCTTAATTTCATGCAGCCAGACCATCAGACCTTCACCAGTCTCTATTGCATCATCATCTTTTCCCAGCCTGTAGATCCTCTCAACTGGTCTTGTCTGGCACTCACTCAGAGGACTGCGACCTGTGGGGCAGAGGCCGTAAAGTCCATACTTCTTTGCGGGGGTCCCTGATGAAAAACATCTGCCTCACTAGACTCCACACCTCTGGGCTGTGTAGCACCTAGCTAGACAGGCTTCAAGGATCCACCCATCATATTGACTGTGATAGACCTTCATAAATTTATTAGGAAGTTAACATCAAAGACATTATTTTCACACAATAAAATCATGAATGGATTAGAAACCTCCAACAAGAATACTGAACTACACAATACAGATACACCACCTTGAAAATTTTACCCTAGCTACCACAACAAGTCAATTTCTTGAAACCTTTCAATGGCTTGTAGAGAATGACCTAGAGAAAATGTCAACCAAAACTAAAAACAGAAACATCAGAGACAATATCAACCAAAGGAATGAAAAAGACCTAAAATAACTAGAACAGAATAAATAATAAGTCAACCGATAGAGCAGGTGGATTCCCTCTGTTAAATATAACAAATTAAATACTAGAACTTAAAAGACAACTCAATGATAGATCCACCTACAAACCTCTTTAAAGTGGCCCCACAAAAGTGTACAATTGCAAACTAGTAAAAGTCATTGATAGGGCTTGTAAAAAGGCATAATCAACAAAACCAAATACCAATACTTACATATCAAAAATCCAAGAATCCCAGTCATTTATTGTTTACCAAAATTCATAAAACACTAACCAATCTACTTTGTAGAGCAAGCAATAGTTTCGGCAATCAACTCTTTAACAACCACCCTATCTAGCTACACAGACACTTTCTTTCAACCAATTGCAACCAAACAAATAAGTTATTTTTAGAGATGCTAAGGCTCGGTTTCCCAAGAGAACCGAACACACCCGAACTTAGCAGATCTGGCTCGGCTCGGTACTTTCGTGCGCCCTCGGAATTGAAAACAAGGCAAAACGTCATTGTTACATTGTCAGATTTCGGAAGCTTTGGATTCTTTAAGTACCACCCTCCATGGCGATCCAGCGCCATTTCACAGAGGGACAAAGAAGGGGTAGCACAGTTTTTGCCAGTCTCTAGTGCAGTTGGGCAGCGTCATAGGTAGAATAGAAAAAGGAGGAGTAGCAGTGTTCTTCAAAATGACATTCAGGAGTGCTCCATTGCTGCATTACTAATTGTCAATGCTGATATAGAAATAATAGGTCTAGCAAGCTTGGTCTTCTAAATCTGAAGTCACATTGTACTGTGTTATATAGGTAACATACAAAGAGGAGAGCTCCATTGCTCCATTGATAATTGCACCACTTTTCTTTACTGACATTACTGTGTGGCAATATTTCCTAGATGTGCTATTAACTGCTGTGTGTTTGAGTCATTGCTCTGTCGCTTAGCATCCAGCCAGGTCGCTGCAGTCTTTGTTTGAAAGTGTATGAAAATAATATGGTGACCTGTGAGGTGGCCATAATTGACCTCAAATTACTTGAATTTAGTGTTATTGAGGTTAATAACAATGTAGGGGGAAAATAAGCAAAAAAATTTGATTTTAGCCAAAAAATAGAGATTTTAGAAAAAATTGGCATCCAAAACCAAAACACGCAAGGGCGGTTTTGTGAAAACCAAAACCAAAACACTAAGTTAATCCAGATCCAAAACCAAAACCAGAACATGGGGGGTCAGTGAACATCTCAATTTATCTTACGGACACTGGTCATGTCCTACAAATATTGGAAGACATCACCTGGTATGCAGATTATTCTTTAATGACATGTGACGTGACTTTGCTCTATAGTATTGTCAACCATAAAGCAGGATGCGAACAGATTGAACATATCCGAACTAGTGAGACAGATATTCCCAGTGAACAGTTCAGTTTTATCCTGGAAACAATCAATTTTACTTTAAACCATTTATAGTTCTGGTTTAGTGGGGCTATCACAGACAGATTTGAGGAACTGCAATGGGCACAAATTTCACACCCAGTTATGCCAACCTGTTCATGGCCCACTGGGAAAACAGCACCATTTGGCATAACAACCCCTTTATATACAATTGTCTTGGGCGGTTTAGGTACATAGATGATTTGTTATGTCTATGGGATCAAAAAAACTAGAGCAATTCCAAAATTACGTTAACACCAATAACCTGAATTTTAAATTTACCAATAATCTACATAACTAAGAGTCAAAATCAAACAAAAACCTTTTTGAAGCAAGTAGATTGCAACTCCTTTATAACATTTTCCAGCAATCACTTGATGCCTTAATAATATTCTGAAAGGACAATTTACCAGAATAATACATAATTGCACTAGGCTCACCCTTTTTGATAAACAAGCTGAGACACTAAGAGAGAGATTTACAGGTAGACATTATAACAATAAGGTTGTCAAGGAAAATGATGGCGAGGTCAGAGCTACTGACAGATAGACGCTTATAGGGAATAGGAGAAACCTAACAATATGGAACAATTTAAACCTTTTTCATCACAAACTAAAATCAAGATCACAACAAATTTTTTAAAAAATAAGAGACAACGGAACATCTTGCTGATGGATAAGAGTCTAAGACAGATTAAACCAGAAAATTCTAGATTAATATTTAGATAATTAGACTCCCTAAACACCAAATTACTGAAAAGCTACATCCCTATGAAAAATAAGACTAAAGAAGAACCATGGTTAAAAGAAAATAGTGATGAATTTTTATTTTGTAGTAGGTGGGTCGCACAATCTGTAAATTACTCATAAGAATCGCAGAACATCTGCGTAACATCAAATACAAACTGGAAACAAACAGTGTATCCATCATTTCTCTAAGTGTCATGAGCACAGCCCAACTACCTGAGGTTTTTAGGGATCTTCAAGTTAGTTAAGCATTGGAGAGGAGGTGATTATATTGCACATATTTCCAAAGAGGAAGCCTGGTGGATTTACTTTGAAGAGACCATGGGCCTCAATTTGTGTAAGTGCTATTTCTGCTAAATAACATATATTTTCCAAAGCAAAATTGGGGCATTTGCGGTGGACCAGAAGTTTGCATCCTCAGAGTAAGGACATTCCTTGTCAAATACAGAGTACATATTTAGGGGAATTTCTTGCTATGTAGATGTGTTAAGGACCATTCCACTTGGCAACCGGACTTGATTTTTGCAATCCTTGCTGAGCTGGCGTAGATGGGCTGCCCTTGACATATAATAGGACTCATATTGCTCCATCCAACTGCTTTTCTGCTGGAAAACACATTTCTAGAGATTGAAGAATACTAGAGAAAAATAGACATATAGGCTAACTGATTTTTATTTTATTATTAACAAATGAATTAAACAAATGAATTAAAATAAGTTGGACATACAAATGCCAGGAATAAATTGAGCAGATATTGCAACAATGTTGACATGTTAACAAGCCATGCTGATCAGGCTAACCATAATCTGTGTCCCTCCTCTGCGTTTCGGGATAATCCTTTCCTAATTCAGTAAAAAATTCTGGTAACAATAAAAATTGTGAATTTCAGTGAAAACAAAAGTAAGGAAATACTTAAGGAACAAATTATTTTCTCAACTTCATCTACTTCCCTAATTGATCTTAGAAAATTTAGTAGTTCTGTACTCATTAAGAATCTTACCAATTGTACTAAATCTGATTTAGACAAATGCTTTGTAAGAAAATGGGTTGTAGATATAAAAGAGGACGCCTTTAGTTTTCAACGAAAACAAATTCTACAGTAGTGAACCAATGTTAATAGACTAGAGACTCAAATTTTCTACTGTCAAATCTATTGACCAATGTATTATTTTTATTAATGTAAATAGATTCAATATGAAGTTAAATTTACAACTATTTTTAAAAATATAAATTTAATATTGATAGTATGTCCTTTATAACTGATCAAAGTAATTTCCTCTTCACTATAACGATTGAAAATCACCCCATTGAGATTACTGTGCTGAATACTTTTTACATCAATTCAAAAGCACACATAGGGGGGAATTTATGAAAGGCCATTTTATCCTGTGGGTTTGAGCTTACCGCATCTCACCAGAAATCGCCTGTGATTTTGGCCTCCAAGCCACCGGATTTATTGTCTGGTGATTTGGAGACTTAAAACTGAAATTGCTATAGATGAATGGCAATACCTGTCAAGTTTAAACCCCCATATTCACTCCAAGCCATTGGCGATCTGAAATAAATGCAGTGATTTTTTTTAAAAAAAAAATGCAGGTTTCTCATTGGCTGATATAAAACCACAGTAAACTTGCAATCATGTATAGGTTTAATGATGCTTCTAATTTGAAAGTATTTTTGGAATAATGATCTTAGGTATATATGACTATAATGATGTTGATTCATGTTTGTATATATATATATATATATATATATATATATATATATATATATATATATATATATTGTAACAAAGGGAGGCATTTAGCTGGAAATATGAGGAGAAAGCATGGAAGTAGAGCAAAACATTTGTGCAGTAATGCACCTAGATTGATGACTTATGTCTGACAAACAATAGTTTAAAGTTTGGTTAACTTACATGGTTTGAAATGTTCCTCCTCAGAGAAAACAGACAGGTGTGTCTGTCTTAGTGAAAACAGAAGCACTGATGGGAGTTTCCTCTTAAAGGGAAGGTGGGTGTGTCACCTGCTCATCAAGCTCAGGCTGGGGGAGGAGTATCATGTATAAAAGCTTGCTTGTATCATATGTTCATAGAGACCAACGTTGGGGAAGCTGGCTGGTCCTTAGAGAGCTGGTTTATGTCTTATTTGTTTTACATAATATAGTAGTGAATGGGTTGCATATTACAAACAATTGAGGCCATTTGTAATCGTGGTGTTACATTTCCTTTTCTGCTTGTTTAAAATTTTTCCCATTTTGCTGATTTTTTGCATAAATTACCCTAGTAAATGGATTTCCATTGTTTTATACATTTCAGATCATGTACTATTATTGTACAGGGATAATATAACATTGTTTTCACTTTTATACCATTTTCTGTATTTTTTATTTTTTTATAAAAAATTTTGGAAGCACCTTGATTGCATTGTTACCAAAGTCAGGGATACTGGTATAAATAAAAAAAACATTTGCATGATATATTTTGTGTAATCAAAGTTTCCACTTTTAAGTTGCTTTTACTGGTTTTCCCAAGTTTAAACTTTTAGTTTCTTTATCCAAATTTTAATTTTTAAATGAAAAAAAAAACATGGCAAGGCAGGAAATCTGGAATTGTAAATTAGAAACAATGCTTGAGTTCTATATTGCCTTTTGAATGAGAATACACCTTCTGGGGGGGTGGGGTAGAAGATTGTGTGCACTTGGAGAAGCTCCGACCGAACCCCATTCAAAAGAGACCCCCCTAGCCTTGTGGTGAAGACTCTAAACCGATAAGAGACCTAAAGGTTCTGAAAGGTTGAAGACATAGGGAACCTTTCTCTTTTAAGGGCCCAAACACTGCTTCCCTGACCACATTTTTGTATTTTTACACTATTTTTGTGCACTTTGGTGATCAAACTGATAGTCCCCGGATTTAAATAAAAAATAAAATAAAATATAATAGGTCAACACCAAAATGCTTAGTTGGAACACAAATCAGGGTTATCCAGCACTACTTTGACAACATTGTTATTCTCTTATCTGGTTAATTTATTCCTGGCATTTGTAAGTGCAACTTATTTTACTTCATTTGTTAATAAAAAAGTTCACTTTATCTAAGTCTATTTTCTTCTCAAGGGCTCTCCAACCACTCCGCTATCGATCTTTCGGCTGTGGTGGTGTCTTTCTGGGAAGGGGTCAATTCACTGGAAGGTGTAGCTGGAAACTATAAGCCTGACTACAGATTTATTTCCTAGAAGCACTTATACCGTGACTAAGAATACTTCTAGTATCAAAGAGGCTTCAAACATACAAAAGTATCACATGAAGTACAGGCAGTTGCAATTTACTTTAACTCTCATGATTCTCTCATGATTCTCTTAAACTATAAATAAGAATACACTGATCAGTATTTTAGTAGAAAACTGAAACATTTTCTATAATGAAATGGTAATATGAGAGATGGGCAAATTTACAGCACAAGTTTTGACGGATGGATTTCGTGACAGAACAGGCCATTTTAAAGTTCAGGCAATGCAATGCTCGAGATCCTGCACAGAATTGCCATTTCACACTGTGTTTGTAAATTTACATTTAATGGAATTTATAGACTATAAATAGCAGCAGGAAGATTATGATCATATCGTTCTCCATGATGTTGGGGTAGGATTGAGAATTCCAAGTGGAACAAAAATGATAGGGTAATTCCACAGGAGAAGTGTGCAAAATTCCACAGCTAAATGCAGAATGAAGGGAATAGTTCCCGAAACAGTTTTGAAAATTTCACTCACCACTAGGTACTAGTAGATACATACTGTTGCACGTTGTGAGGTAGAGTTGAAAAGGTGTTGCTCATAGCAACCAGTCAGATTCTAACTATTATGTTCTAGAATGTAGTAGATAAATGATAGCTTCAATCTGATTGGTTGCTATGGGCAACTCTTCCAGTTTTCCATTTTAGAAGGTTTGATACATCTACCCTGTGCCTCTTCAGATTTTCCATATCTCCACATACGTAGGCATACTTCCAATGCTTCCAAGAAGAAAGTCGATCTTGATGTACAGGTTCAACCACCTATGATTCAAAATGAAATGCATTTTTGGTCCTGAGCATTGCGTGCACGTCATAAATTAGGAGCTGTACCTTTTATTAATCCAATTAGCAAAGCCGTCTTTCATATTCCATCTCCTTTGATGAAATCAGGAGTTTCTTTGTAGTCAGTTAATCTCTGAAGCCCAAAGGAAAAAAGAAAGAAGAAACATGGTTTATTCAAATGCTGAAGAAAAAATAATAGTTCACCGAGGCCTTCGTATTGCATATATTTACATAAATACATGGCAGACGAGTGTATCCATCATTCAAATAAGCAAAACATGGCATCATAATGCAAAGTTGTAGACATTACTTAAGTTTACATAACCCCCAAGTTGCTCCTTTCGAGCTACTGGGTTCAAGGTGGAAATAGCAGCATCCTTCATTCAGAAGTCTTGTGAATTTTTCATGGATACACGTTTAATCACCACTTCCCATTTAGTTCACAGACTCAGGATAGTAAACAGTTTTAGCAGGGCTGGTGCTACTAGTAGGTGGCAGTCGTCGTTGGTGGCTGGGTTTAGAGGGCAACTAAAACATAATTTCATTCCTATGGAGTCTAGATTTCCACTTTGGCTTCATCTCACTGCGCACCAGTTGCTGATATTGAGGCGGAGCATCCAGCAGCTACTTACCTGTGAAGGCTGCAACTCCATCATGTTGGCAATGGGCTGAGAATGCTGCCCTGGGCTACAAGAGGAGAAGGTGCAATACCATTTAGAGGGGACGACTGAAGGGGAAAGTGGCTACTAGGTGGGACAGAATGCACACCCTGGAGAGGAGTACTAGATATGGAGAAAAATTAAAGTAATTGATGAAGATGCAAATGGACTGATTTTGAGCTACATGCATGGTTTCCATGTGATAATGGGTTTAAACATTTTGCATCAAGTTATGCAAATCTATGCAAACATTTAAATTTGGTTTGTGGGACGGTTTTCTTAAAGAGTCTCAAGGTTTATAGAGAGCACTTTTAGGGCGGGGGGAGCAGGCAATCATTGCCTAATCTTCAGGCGGGCTCACTGAATTTTCCTTCCCACAAAAGATTTGATTTTCCACATCCTTAGTGGTGGAGATCATGTTTCATCCTATTTCTGTATCTATCAGATGCAATTTTTATACTACCAATGCAATAAAGTGATTTAAATGATAGTGTCATATGTAAAAAGACAGTCCTCTAATCACTCTCATGATTAACACTTAAATGAGGTTTGAGTAGATATGATAATTGACAGGAAATACATCTGAAAACACTCAACAGGGCGTACGTGTTACAAACATATGAACCAACTGAGATAGGACGATGTCCAAATATAAATGTCATGATGCTACGTTCTACCACAAGATTTGGTCCTGTAGGAAACTTGCTAAGTTCTGGGATAAAATGATGGTATTTATGAATACTAGTTTACATGTTTCCTTACAAAAGGACCAAAATGCCCTCTTGTTTGCGGATCTCCAGGCTTGGTTGCCACATCTTCCCACAGTTAACATCAAACCAATATTAATAGTCACAAAGACTATCCCCCCAAAAAATAATTTCGAGACACTGGAAATGTGCCTCTCCCCCCTATTCTCTGAACCAGTGGCGGATCCAGGGGGGCAATCGGGGCACACTATGTGCAGGTCCGTTCGGCAGTGACAGTGTGCTGCCCGGCTGCTCTGATTGTGTTTTAAACACAATCAGAGCATCCGGGCAGCACACTGTCCCTACCTGTCACTGCTGAACGGACCTGCACATAGTATGCAGCCGCCGGCAGCCTCAGATGTAAAAAGGGGGCGGGGCCTAAATCGCCCCGGGTAGAAGAATTCTCTAGATCCGCCCCTGCTCTGAACTGAAAATTGTCTTAGAGATCCTTTATTTGATAAAAAAGTGACTCTCCCAGATACAGAGAAGGGAATGGAAAATTGTATATGTGTCTCTACTATCAGAAACCCAAGAGACCATCATGAAATTTTTTGAATCCACAACATGGTTCTTACTCAGATAAATATGATGATAATTATCCGTACTGGTAAGATTTGCCCACTGTGATCTGTCATACGTCTCTCTATGCTGTTTTGACTGCCCTTGCATGTCCTCATTCCTATACTTGAATCTTGCCACCCAACCGTGCATCCCCCTATTGCATACACCCCTCTGATATCTCCCCATACTTGATGTCTCGCTATCTTTATGTGATATTATCCTTTTTCCTGTATAGCCCCGTTGGTTAATATATTTTTCGCTTTTTATATTTTCTGTTCTGGGCCTTAACATAATGTTAAAAAATTATGTCATGAAGAGTGGAACTTGCTGTGAACTTTATACAAATACTCCATACATTGTCTGATTTGATTATATATTTTATTGTAATCTGTTTTTCTTTCCTTGTTATTCAATAAACAGATTTACAAAAAACATGAGGCTTGATTGAGCAGGATTTTAGGAGAAAAACATAAAAAGTTTAAACTAATGAACCAGCACTGAGTCGTATAACAATAGATATGGCAAAAAAAACAACTAGAAGGTTCTGGTTCAATAAAAAAACATTTATTAAAATAACACAAAATCAACCATAAAATAATTTAACTAAAAACCTTTAATAGGGGTGGACTATGTAATGCAAACAGTCCCCCATCTGTTTCATGAGGATAAAGTGCAGTCACAGCGCATCTTTATTATAGACAATTTCCACACCTCAGTATAAACACTCTTTAGTCAAATAATTAAATTCAAAATCCAGTTTGTTGCAGAAGATCTGCTAATTATTACTGTTGTGCCAATACATGATCCAAATAACGGAGTGATTAGCTGACATAGAGCAACCAGCACTGTAAACCTCTATAAGATACATGCAAAGTATCTTACTCACAAACTCTTGTTGCTGTTGCCACCTAAAGTTTGCAGCTTCCAGGTAAGTAAATTTTCACTGTCAGAAATGAAAAAGCGAAGTGGATCTCCCCAGCGCGTCTGCACTATTACACGGGAAACCTGATATGGCAAACCTGCTCTTGTACTGCCGATGGCATGCTTAAAGTGTCAGAGCTTTCTGCCCAGATCCCTCCATTTTCTGACGTATTTTGTTCCCTTACGGAGACTTTTTCAAATTTACCTAAACCGTTAAAAATTTTGCAGGATCACCAACCATTAACAACATCGATGGCCACAGATAATTAGGATGCTGGAGATGGAGCAAGCCTGTTCAACACAGATTTTGCTTTTCGACTCATTTCAGTATAAAGTAAATGCACCAAGCATCCAGGTACAGGTGTATGTAAATGCAGCATGATTTGAATATGGGTAAAAAAAAAAACTGTACATAACAATATTATGTAGTATTATATAGTATTATGCTGAGTCAGAGGCATTTCAAGATAAGTCCAGCTCTGCACCAGTAGCATGTACACCAGGGTTATGTCAGATACACTACACCCAACCAGGTCGTGAGCACAAGAAAAGTTTTTGAACAGTTGTTTTGACAGTGAAAAATATATTCGCTATTAGGTTTGATTTAAATAAAAAAACAACAATTTTACAATGCAGCAGTTATAATGGTCCTTCTCATGTGCAGATGAAAGTAAATAAATGAATCCTAAAATATGCCCACAAATTTATATAATATAGGCAGAATCAATGAGGAAACCTTCACAAATCAATTCGCAATCAGCCAATTGGAAGCCGCTAGCTAGTGCTGGCAACCATCATCATCATCAGCAATTTATATAGTGCAACTAATTCTGCAGAGCACAGAGAACTCACTCACATCAGTCCCTGCCCCATTGGAGCTTACAGTGTAAATTACTTAACATATACACACACCCAGACAAAGAGAGAGGGAGAAAGAGAGACTAGGGTCAATTTGATAGCAGCCAATTAATCTACCAGTATGTTTTTTTAGTGTGGGAGGAAACCGGAGCACCCAGAGGAAACCAACGCAAACACGGGGAGAACATACAAACTCCTCACATATAAGACCATGGTCGGGAATTGAACGTATTACCCCAGTACTGTGAGGCAAATTTGCGAGTACAATTCTTAATATTTTAAGATAAATTCAATATAATTACACTTTACAAAAACTGTCATTATAGAAATGTATTGGGTATTTTTACTATTATATATATTGTTTTGTCATCTTTCCACTCCTCATTTTGCTTTGTTGATATGTTTCTTTATAATCTGTAGATGTCATTAAACCAGTTGCTTTCTAAGCATCACTTAGAACATGAGTTTTTCTAATGAAATTAGTTCCAAAGTCCAATTGTATTTACACCACATTAAAAATGCCATTTATTATTACATTTATTTTAATCACAGGTTCTCTTTGACCGCTGAAGAGCAGAGCACACACAGAGCGCAGATGTTGCTGCAGCCGCTACCCCCAATTCATTGCAAAATTAAATGCATCATCTACACACAAAACTACCTGTGGATATGGTTGCAGATAGTACAGTTGTGTTTATTTTCCTATAATAAGACTCATAATATAATAAACTATACGGTAATTTCCTGTAGCTTAAAATCATCCCTGTGGTTTAAAAATAATTATAAAAATGAAGATATATGTTAAACCGAGTTTACCTTGTTGGGTTAAATCATTATATTTAGATGGGAACAAAAGTTATATTTTGCTTCTTTGCATGAAAGCGCAGCAAAAAAATCTTACAAACCGTATGAAAAATATCAAACTATAGTCAGCATTAATATCAGCACAATCATTGCAATTCTACATATAAATGATGTTACATAAATACACATTTATTTTTTATGCGTTTTTCTTATTCACATATTTTTTTTTTCATAAAACCAGCAGCAATGAAACTTTAGGGAAATCTAAAAGATAAGCAAAAATGCTTTGTTCAGAATTAGAATTAAAATAAGCAGCAAAATAACACTTATTTATAAAACATTAGAAATGCAGAGACAATAGTATGAACATAGGAATTGAATAACAGGAATGGAGAGTATAATGTATGAAGTTTATTCAGAATACTACATAATAATTATCTATCTTGTTTTGCTGTATATAAACCCTTAAAACAACAGAAATGTAAAATATTGGATAAGATCCAAAGGATAACATGAAACACCCTCAAATCCAAAACCAGATCCAGCCTAGCGCTGGCTTTTTATATAACAGGGAAACTATCCCTGTTCAGTGCAAAGTGAAGGCAAAAAACTTCCCACAGGCTACCAGACCCTTGCTTAAATGTGATTTGACAATGGTGTGTAACCAGTGCTTACACATATGGTGTTGGGGGTGTCAATAGAGAACGCTCACCAGGAAATGGAGCATACAATGCATACTTGCCAACATTTATAAGCGACGGAAGGTCAGGAGGCAAGTGGAGGGGCTGTGGGATCAGCATCGCATCACAGTGACCCTGCCACCTGCGGTGGTAGTCAACATATCGATGCTGACTACCCTGACAAGACTTACCCCGACCTGAGGATTCCGAAGGGCTCCTTCCGGACCGTCACCAATGACGACTTGAACCAATCACGATGAAGTAAGAAAAAGGCTCCAGTTGATCACGTCATTCAACATGCCGACAGGATTATCGTTGTTGTTAAGGGGGTAATTTAAGTATGCATCCATGTACAATGTAGAAACCTTTATAAACTGCATTGTACATGTATGCTTACTTACATTACCCCCTTAACAACAGGGTTAAGCCCATCGGCATGTTGAATTATGTCATCAACTGGAGCCGTCTTCTTAATTCATGATTGCCTCAAGTCGGTTTGAGGAGGAGTCATCATCAAACACGGTTGCAAAGGTGCCCTTTGGAATCCTCAGGTCGGGGTAAGTCTTGTCGGGGTTCTCGCCATCGATATGCCGTACCCCACCCACCACCTGCTATATAATGCTGAGATTCCAGGCATCTTTTAATGGGGATGTGGCCTAGTGACTTTAATCACATCATGAAGCCTTGCCTTCACCGGGATCTGGGAGGGGGCCTACTCTTCCGTGAGTGCAGGAGGACCCCCAAAATTCGTAAGCCTTCCAGAAAAATTTAAGGAAGAGTAATTTGGCACATTAAAACCACTAGATTCCATCCTCATTGCCTTTGCATACTTTTACTGCTGTTTAGCACCAGTGGTTATTTGACCTAATGGGCAGGGTACCTTATGTATCCATATTATACTAGGGCAACTGTAGTGGCAAAGCTACCACTCTAGATGTCTTAATAATGAACAGACCAGGTGGCCCAGAAGAGCTCCAATGTATTCAGCAAGGTGCTAGTATCCTCTTGGGTACAAACATTTTTGTGCTCCAACCATAGAGATACCGGAGCTGCTCTGACAAGTCTGGGTTTTGTTTTCTCTATGGCAGATGGACTGTACACTTATGTTCTACCTGTTATAGTGGAAACCAGCCTATTATGTCTTGCGCTGGGGCTGGTTAAGACTTTGGAGAAGAGAGGAAACCTGTCTATTTTTGTACCCCGCATTAGTGCCTCTTACCAGTTGAATCTGGCCGAAGACAAAAGAACTGGTGTAACAGATAATAAAATAACTAGCTTTATCCAGGTCCCCCATGTCATACGTTCACCAATCTCCATAATGTATTGAATATGGGTAGTCATCAGTCTAAGGTAGTAGGTGCCAAGGATGTACTAATTGGGTAAAATTATTATTCTTATTCTCTATTGCTTAACAATGGCTCTGGTGAATTCCCCCTTATCCTCGAGGCACCGCCCTGAACAATGCAGTGATCGAAAAAGGGCCAAGGGTACGTGGAGGTGACGCATGCACAGTGAAGCCAGCGCCGGTCCTGATTATGTGCATGTAATATGTGCCTCTATGTGCATGTATAATACTGTATGTTGCAATGTGTGTGTTACTTGTGTATTTAGATTTGTCTTATTTTACCATTTAAAATGTGTCATTTTATATTGATGATATCGTACCATATTTTAAATATCTCATATCTATCTCCCTTATGAAGAAGACGACTCAGGACAGATAATTCTCAATTAGAAATTCCTTTGTGATTTAAAGGATGAAAACAGCCAGGCAATGCGGTTTGCTATTGATCATAAGCAGACACGTCGCCTCTACTTCACTATTCCAGTTGATCTTGACAGACAATGAAAAGTATTTCTTTATGCAATGTGATCTGAACTCCCAGGAAACCAAAGTATACCTGGAAAATGTCTTCACAAAGCAATGAACCTTTTCATATTTATTCACTCTCTCTAATCTCTTTAATTGTTTATTGCTGAACTTGAAAATCAAGAGCCGTGGAGTGATAAGAATACATTAGGCTTTCATCACTGCATAATATTGAGCAATTGTTTGTATTCTCAAAGAGATATGGAAATCAACCAATAGCGTATGAATAGATATGCACCGACACAGTGTCCAATCTACCATGGGACTCTCTAAGTAAGAGGCGAGGAAAGAGCTGTTCTTCTTATGTGGCATACAATCACACTTTCATTAAAATGTCTAAGTGTGTCTCAAGACTTATTTATTTCTATCCTGTCACATTTTTCAATTCTATCTATCTCATTTGCTGTAGTCAAATGATATTGTTTTTTTGCAATTAGCTGAAAATATAGACAATAAATGTCATTTTTCTACCGCAATGGCTTTCTAAATATAGCTTAACATATTTTTATTTTTATCCAATTGTGCCTTCTTTTTTGGAACTGATTGTACCGTCTTTATTAAAGCTGATAGTATATATGTTTTATTTACAGTATACAATGACAAAAATGAATGCGTGTGTTTCTCTATATTTATACATACAAATAAACACACATATATCTGTGACAGCTTGATCACGTTTTGTGTAACTATGGGACTATCCATTGGCATTGAGGAAAACCCATACCCTCCTCTCCTGGAATGTCTCCCAAGATTTAAGCAGGCATCTTCCAGGATCCCAGGTGCAGGCGGGGCTTAATAGCATGAATACTGTCATCAGTCAACCCCCCCCCCCCACCACGGTGATCACCATGCCCCTGGTCGCACTTGCCACCTGACGTAAAAGTTGACAAGTATGGTGAAACCCAAGTGACTCTGCATGTCAAACTTGATTACAAGTAACTGGAGCATGCAATGTCAGCAATTCCACAAACCCATTTACATACTTTTACCAGTGCTAAAAAATGTTAGCAAAAGCCTGTATTTTGATGGCAGTGGGTAAGGGGCGTTAAACATTCTCTATCTGTATGTAGGGGTTAGTATGGTGCAATGAAGTGTGTCCACTGTGTCAGGGGTGTTGTACATATTAATCTATTGTATTGTATCAGTAAATAGTTAAACCCTAATATTATGAAATATTTTTGTTTTCTTCTCTTTGCATAGGATTCCATGGGCTTCTCTTCCTGATTTTATTCCAATTTTTCTCAAACTTTATGTCCCAATTTCTGTCCCAGGACTAGATTCCCATTGCCCAGTAAGCAATATTCAGTCCCCCTTGCTCAACCAATCAGGAGTGAATGCCATTCTCTAGCTAGTGTAAAGCTAGTCCTTTTCAATCAATGTCACATGTTTCCCTTAAGTACAGTGTGTACTGTGATTGGCTAGGAAGTGCCAGTTTTCTATTGGCCAACAAGCAGCATTCAATTTTCAATCAATTCTGATTTCTTACACAATCATATCTGAATATCCCTTTCTCACCAATGGCACTGCTTTTCCAACCAATCAGAGCTCAGGATTGAAGTGCTATTAACAAGGTGAAAAATTGCACCCACTAGGTGGAGTTCTTACTAATTCTAAATGAGACCATTTGTGCAATTAAAACATTAAAATGTACAAATCTGACACTTGAAATAACAACCAAAGTTGGGGTCCAAAGTGGTAGTAGTTAGGACGCCCAGCATGCGCATTCTAATGTCGGAGTGCAATCCTGCAACTTCCAAAGTGTGCAAAGGGAGTGTGTGTCTGTACATATCGAGTACACAGGATCCATAAAATTACCCACATATATGTATTATCTCAACAGGATAACATGAGATGAAGTAACATTATAAAGCATGCTGTAGCGTGTCACATTGTCTTGTAAAGGATTGTATACAATGCGAAAAACATATTTCAGTTCAGTTTCTTCTGTTTTCTCTAATTATATATTATAAAGTTGCATGAAGGAAATTAAGAGCCCAAATTATGAAAGCTCCCAAAATGGTGACCTCAGTTTCCAAATACTAAGCATACTAAGCATAAATTTTCAGAGTTCCCACATTAAATCCACATATCTTTTTCACTTGCTATTTATATTGATATGTGTATTTTTTATTTGCATACTAGTGTTTTGTATTAGTGTTACTGTTTGTTCAATCTACACATTGATTTCCCCAGTCCATATAAGATACATATACCTATATCTACAGTCTTTATTTCATATACTAGTTTCCCCAAGACCTTATTTCATTGTATACTAATTACCCCAGTCTTTATTATATTCATGTACTAATTTCCCCAGTATCCTGTATTTTATTTGAATACAGTTTGTGTAGTTGTTTATTCGATTTACATAAACATTTTCCCAGTCTCTATTAGATACATATACCCAAAACGACAGTTTTTAATTTGATTCATATTCTAGATTCCCCAGTCCTTATTTAATTCTATACCTATTTCTCAAGAAATCCATACAATATTAATATTCATTTGCCTAATGTTTCATTTGATTTGTGCACCTTTTTGGGGGGTCCGGGACACATCCCAAAATGGTGATAACAAAACAGGTATTTTGTGTTAAATAGGCTTTCCTGTGTAATGGCATTCTTACCACCTGCAGGTGTTAGCGCTGACGATAGCAATATTTTCCCGGTGTTAAGCCTCTGAAGTGAGAAACTGTTTATTAAAGGGAAATTGTGCTTACCTGACATCCTCAGGTTCCATTATGTGGTATTGGACGTTGCTGTGCCCCTGTTTGTCCACTTCACATCTGACCAGTAGCCAACAACGGTGCCTACCACATCCAGAAGAGGTGTGGAAAGGTGGAAAGGTGTGGAAAGAGGAAAAGTGGAAGATGAGTGAATAGATGGGATGGGGGATACAGGGAAAGATGCACAAAAAGGGAGAGAGAGAAATGCCCAGGTACCAATAATGTGGAGACAGATACACACAAACAGAAACAGTTTGGAGAGGCAGAGAGAAAAACACCAAAAGGAGACACACAAAGTGGAGCATGGGCTCACATGGGTAGGAGGGCATATTCAAACATAGGCAGTTTGGCAGAGGCACACATGGACAGTTTGGAAGAAGCACACATGGGCGGGGAGCAGAGGTATACATGGTCAGCTTGGCAGAGGCACACATAGGCAGGGTGGTAGAGGCACACATGGGCAGGAGGCAGAGGCACACATAGACAGGGAGTAAAGGCACACATGGGCAGGTGGCAGAGGCACACATGGGCAGAATGGCAAAGGCACACATGAGCAGGGGGCAAAGGCACAAATAGACATGGTGTAAGAGGCACACATTGGCAGGGAGGAGAGTCACACATGGGCTGGGTGCAGAGGCACACATGGGCAGAGGGGCATAGGCACTCATGGGCAGCTTGGCAGAGGCACACATAGACAGAGAGGAGAGGCACACATGGGCAGGGGGCAGAGGCAAACATGGGCAGAAGGGCAAAGGCACACATGGGCAGTGGGAAGAGGCCCACATGGGGGCAGGGGCATGCATGAGCAGGGGGCAGGTGCACACATGACCTCAAGAAAGACACTCACATTGCCTTCTGTTGGGGGGAAGGTTTGCAGGAGACATCAGTAAGTTGATTGGCAGGGACTCCACAGTGACTGTTGCACAGCAGCAAGGTGAGCAGCAGGAACGGGAGGGACAGATAAGTCTAAGGCTGATCTGCATGGTGCCTCTAATGCAGTGGCTGGTCTCTGGGGAGGGGCTTGTCTCCAGGAAGCAGACATGCGTCGGGGTTGGTCACCAGTAAATCAAGGCCAGCCCATATAGAATCCAGCAAACCATTTATTTTTAATTGCAAATACTGCTTTGGGCAGCTGCGCTTGGTCAGGGGGCCACCTGAGAGAGGAGGTCCATGGTACATCCCCTCTGTGCCCCTCTTAACCTAGATCTGCTGGTATCCATGTCCTTCATTTAATTTTATGTACCAGTTTCCCAAATCTTTTGTTTGATTTAAATACAATTTCCTGTCACTTATTTTAGTTCTATACTTGGTTTACCCGATCATACTATATGATTAGTAATCCTGTTTTCCAGTACATTTTTCTATTTCTATACCCATCTCACAAAACCTTTCATTAAATATATATCCATTTTCCCCCAGTCTTAAATCAGCTGTATATCAGTATCTCCACAGTCTCTACAATTCCCACAGTCTTTTATTTGTTTCACCCAGTCTCTATCCTTAGTTTTTTCCTAGCCCTTTTCCCCAATGCTTTATTCAACTCATTGGTCCATTTCACTAATTTTCTCATTCATGTATATACCAGTTTCTCCAATCCTCTAATGAGAAAATTGAGGGTAAGGTGGACATGGTTTGGTCTCAATTATAATTGATCAATAAAGATAATTCTTGGATAACACTTTTTTAAGGAGTTACACAGAGATTTGAGACTCCTTGATGGCAGATTTCAGATTGTGCCATTCTATGGAGGTGGCAAAAGGTGTTTGTTGAAAATCTATGTAGTTTAAAAACAAACAAAATAAAAACCCTGTTTTCTCATGCGAGTCTGCAACCAGGATGACTACCTTTACTTTTTCTAAATTCTATTATCAAAACTCTCTTTAAACCTAACTGATATTTTCCCCCTAGAACTGTTTTCAAGGCAGACACAAGAACGCCTACACCTTTTAGTTCTAGATGTTCTTGTACTGTATCTCAAGATTACAGAGCAAAAATGTCAGCTAAAGAGCAGGATAATCAATACATTCAGCGTTCAGCATAAAAAAAGACTCTTACTGTCTAAAATCAGTGGTTAAGAAACATTGTTTCAGGAAGAGTCACTTACATACAGGGCAAAAAGGTCCCTCTACCTTACATATGCTGTGTGTCCCAGTCTTTATAGTTAGCGTGTGCCGAAATATTACATGTTGTCACACGCCATTCCCATAGATAGGTGCCGGCCCTGTGACTTGCCTCTGGGAACTGTGATTGAGCCTATTCCTGTTTCTAAGATACTACCTTTGCACAGGTGTTCCTGACTACCTTGATTGGACCTCCCTTTAATTCTCATTGGTTCTGTAGCATTACTTAAACTACCCATGGCCCTTGGCTCATTGCCTGTTCTTCGTGTTACTCAGTCTGCCATGGTCCTGGCTGCTACTACTTGATCTCCTGTGATGTTACCTGCCTGCTGGACGTCTGCATCTACAACCACTGTACCGGGTACTTGTAGTTCCACGCGGCCCAGCTGAACCTTCCATTGCTGTTACCTGCTTGCTGGACTTCTGCAACTACAGCCTTTGTGCCCGGTGCTTGTGGTTCCACACTGCCCAGCTGAACCTTCCGTTGCTGTTAACTGCTTGCTGGACTTCTGCATCTACAACCATTGTACCCGGTACTTGTAGTTCCACGCTGCCCAGCTGAACTTTCCGCTGTTGTTATCTGTCTGCTGGACTTCTGCATCTACCTGGTACTTATAGTTCTATGCTGCCTCGCTGAACCCCTTGCTGCTGTTACCTGCTGGCTGGACGTCAACATCTACAACCATTGTACCTGGTGCTTGTAGTTCTACACTGCTCTGCTGAACCTCTCACTGTTGTTACCTGTTCGTGGACTTCTGCAATCTACCATCTCTGTACCTGGTACCTGTAGTTCCACACTGATCTGCTGAACTCTTCGGTTGCTGTCAAACCTCATGTTGAACGTCCACTGTGAGTTGATTTCCGCACATGTGGTTACACTGCACACCTGCTGTTGTATTGTCGATGCTGGGTTCTATTGAGACTTTCCCAGTGAATATATACCCGCTGAACTATTACGGCCTGCAGCTAGTTCTATGGTTTAAGTTCCTGTTGTTGCCTGGCTGACCTAACAGTGATGTTCTTGTTATTCATATGTTATTGGAAGACATTAGTTCTGCAGTCTTACACTCGGCTAGGATACTCCTTGATCTTGCTACTTCTAGGTAATGAACTGTTTGAAGTTTCTTCTGTTCAACTATACCTTTGGCACTGTTATCAGTAGAACATTAGTTCAACGATTATAATTCTATGCTGAGAATTATTGTGATACCTGTAACCCACTTGCTATGTAGAATCATCTTTATCTTTGGATCAACCGTTCTACATCCTCATTCTATCGGAGCTGTTGTTGACCAGTGATTCACATCTATCTGCCGTGTGTTATTTCATTGGATCCACGTATTCTCCATTTGTCATCTTATGTTTGAACTATTGTTTACTCACTCCATGCAGTTGTCAAAAGTTACCAACTATGAAGTAGCATAATGAGATCTGCATCCTGCCTATGTCCTAATTGCCGTGTATTCAATATCTGCCGTTATATATATATCTTCCATGTTCATTGTACCATCAATCAATATACTACTTTACAGCATTGCTACCAACTCCAGTGTCTTATTATTATCATTGCTGAAGCCTGTGAAATCCTGAACTCTTTACTCTGTGTTACCTCACCCACCGTGTCATTGTGTGTTGCCTCCACCATCCTCTGTCAGTCCTTGCCTGGGAGACGGCGATCTGCGGAATAGGAGCAGCGGAGGCCATATCCCCTTGTGGGGATCCCTGGTCAATACCTCCTATCCGTTAGACTCCGCACTCCTGGGCAAGTCCTATATAGACACAGGCAAGGGATCTACAAAATCCCTCGGAGTTGTGACACATGTATTACAGATGTTTCTGAAACTTATACCCCTTTGTAGATCAAGATGGCAGCATCTGTGGGAGAGCAATTAGTCTTGCTTCCGAAGAGGGTGGAGCAGAGTGGATCAGAGTATTCTTACTTAAATGCGGGCATGGTACACAAATGCCCTTCAATTAGAACCCATATGTGATAACAAGGGGCCTGATTGATCAAGGTACGCAAACGCATCTGTGTTTCATACTTTGAGTGACGCAAACCATTATATTTGCGTTGGAGTTTGAGATGGAGTTGACTTTGAGTGCCGTATCTGCTCTATTTGTGCTGCGTATGTGGTGTTTTGTGTAGCTCAAGTCCCGTTTAGCAGATGCGTATGAGTTTGCGTACCTTGATGAATCAGGCCCAAGATTTGGAATTGTGGGACTAAACATTTAGGGGGGAAAAAAAGAGCAAATTTGAATCTTGGCAAACCATGCTGCATTGGAAGGGGAGGTAAATTTAAAACGTGGGGAAAGATTTATAGTTGGGATAGGACATGTCCTAGATCAACTTTACATTTCAGTGCAAAAATAAACTATCAAGTATTTGTGTGCTACATGGAAAAACAGACAGTATTTTCCTTATGTGCAAAATAACTAATGGTAACATGGTTTGTCTGGGAGCAAATTTAGTCTTTTTTTTTGCTTTGCTTTCCTTAATGTATCAGATCCTTAAATGGGATTTACGAAGCTGAGAGCATGAATTCACAGGGTCATTCCTTGGTTAGTGAATAATACCAGGAGGTGTTGCTAATTGGGAGTTTTGTACATTCTCAATAAGAGTCCTGCTAGGCATATCTGATTCAGGTAAACGCAATAAAAAAAATCATAAATATCCAAGTAAACCCAAGCACAATGTAAATAGGTGCATTTGCACGAAGAAAAATTTATCTCATGGCTACATAATTACAGGTCCTTAACTTTAGTGACTTCTGTGTCTTTGCTATATATTAAATATATTACACTATAATAATGTCCTATATCTACGTGTATACTGCTGTACTCAAAGAGCATTGGTTAGGGTTTTCTAATTCACCTTTATCATATTATTTTACTAACCACTCATCTTTCTGAATTAGACTTCTTCTTTTAGGGTGCATAGGTTTACCCAAATGTGCTTTACTGTGGAAATACTAAATTGTCCTTTCTGTATATGTTATGTGTGTTGAGCTGATGCTTGGGGATAAAATTACAAGGTTTGTACAAGGTTTTGCTTCATCCCGCTATTTGATTGAGTAAACGTGCCCATCTGTGTGCAGAGTGTCCTGGATATTATCCACAAGTGATAGCTATTTGATTACAGGTCTCATGTGAGGGAATATCAGTTTCAATAGGGGACTACGGCAAAGTTTACAAAACTGTTCTTGGAAATATTCAAATCATTTTACATTTTGATGCAGAATTTATCAATTTTTTTCCGTGGAAATGATTTGTGCGGAATTCTGCCACAATTTTGCGAAGCTATGACTACATTGTTTAACAAGACACTTGCCCATCTGGTGTCTTGTCAACGGTTCTTATGGCTTATTATCTGCTTCTCTTAGTCTTCACCAAGGGGTAGATTTATCAAAAGCAGGGACTTTCAAGAAAATTGTTGCAAAGGAAAAAGTGGTGTTGCCCAAAGCAAGCTTTCAAACATTTGGTTTCATTTTGTAAACAGCACTAGAAAAAGGCAGGTAGAATCTGGATTTGTACAGGAAAAACCTTGTTGTTTCCTTTGAAACAGTTTTCAAAAATAGTACCCATGAAGAACTAAAAATAGATTTTTTTGCAGAATCTGCCCATCTGGCATATGCGTAAGTGGTTTATTGTGGTGAATTGCGAATTAGAGTACTTTTACAAGTGCTTGTATGAGATCTTCTAACCAGAAACCCATTATTTAGAAATATCTGAAACCCTGAAAGAAAAAAGTTAATACTTGCTCAATTATAATGTCATGTACACAGGCAGGGGGCCTGATTCATTAAGGATCTTAACTTAAGAAACTTCTTATTTCAGTCTCCTGGACAAAACCATGTTACAATGCAAGGGGTGCAAATTAGTATTCTGTTTTGCACATAAGTTAAATACTTTTCATGTACCACACAAATATCAACTTTAAATTTCAGTGTACAAATAAGCTATCAAGTATTTGTGTGTTACATGAAAAAACAGTCAGTATATAACTTATGTGCAAAACAGAATACTAATTTGCCCCCCTTGCATTGTAACATGGTTTTGTCCAGGACACTGAAATAAGAAGTTTCTTAAGTTAAGATCCTTAATGAATCAGACCCAGGATCACCAAAGAGACTCTTCCTACAGTCACTGTGAGGAGTACTGCTAAACAATTTGGTAAGTAGGGTTATGACAGGGTCAGGGCGGAGAAAGACAGGGGTAATTTTAAAATAGGCTTTAAGATAATGATAGCTATATCTGATACTGTACTTAGGGCTGCCAAAAGAGCAAATTGTCACCTGTTCAGCCTTTTTTGAGCACACTCTCCCTCCTAGGCTGCCCATTCCCCCAAATCTAACTCAGATGAAGCCAAGGATGGGGGCATCATCACCAACACCACTCCTGTCTCCATATAATTTACAGCTGTACATTCTTCTTCTCTCTATTAGATGCATTTATTTAAATTCAGTTTCTGAATATATATATATATATATATATATATATATATATATATATTGCAATGAAGGCAGCCTTCTTGTGGCACTTTAGACACCTTTATTTGTAAGAACACCCAGCAGGTATCAGCAACACAGGCAACTTCTTGTTGCAAATCAAAATGGTGGTTTATTGTTTCCGCACAATAGCACATCAAAACGTCAGGATGACACCAGACGACCTACATCTGGCTATATGGTAGTTCCCTATCTATCAGCCGGCCAATAATTGTCATCGGTTACCCTGCACAATTGCACAGTACAGGTCTTTATAATTGAGACTCCTCCCACAGGCTTGGGTGACTGACAGGCGACGCTACCACTTTGTCTTTAAAGGAAGTCTCCTCAGGTGCTCTGTAACGTCTATTTAGTACAGGCAGCCTTATCAGCTCTGCTGTTAGCTATAAAAACACTTTAAAGCATGTAAGTAAATCACATTTTATATTTGCTTTATCACATGTCTCAGACCTGTACATAACTGAACATAAGCACAGTGCTACACCTGTGTATGACTTGGTCTGCAGCCTTTTTCCTGCAGACTGTTAGCTCCATAGCTAATTGCACTCTGAGTAGCCTGTGGCAAGCCACTCCCATTGCCACATATGCCTCCCCCTAGCGTCACCAAGTAAGGTGGCGCGGACCTCACGAGGAGCGCATCTCATTTTGTCCATCTGAATTTTTAAAGCCTGTGACAAGCAAGGTTCCAATGTGTCTTTAAATGTCCTCACAATCACACCCACCAGTGCACTCATTGGGACCTTCTCTTCTTGACACCTGAGATCCCTCTTCTGACACAGCCAATCCTTTCTCTTTCTCCATTTATAACCCCTTGTTTCCACTTTTCTCACTGAGTTCAGAGTTAGATTCTTGCAAAGGCAGTAACTTTGCTTAAAGTTTCCATATCTTAGCTTGAAGCTGCTGTAGGTCATGATCCAGTTTCTCTTTATGTTGAGACATTGTCTTTGCGGTTACCTGAACTTTTCATGCTCTATATTCAAACTACCTTGTAGCTCATTTATTGCTATCCCCATGTGTTCTATGCACTGTTTGTATCTTAAACATTCCACTTGTGTAACTTCAAATCTTCTTTCAGCAACATCATTTTCTCTTCCTCCCAATCTGAGACTATCCTTCCAGAGCAGAACATTTTTAACCGCTGCTGAATAATTTTGCAAACACATTTACTATCTTCTGTTATACTAACACAGAAATATCCAGTTCACACTGACAAAGATTAGCTCCTCTTAGATCTTCATATTTGCAACACGCACACTTTTTAAACATTACAACACCTACATCCATGTGGTTCTCTGCTTCCACTGCTACTGTTCACATACAATCCAGTTTTTAGTTGTTGTTATCCACATCATTTTAAATGCAAGTCTACCTCCATTCAACAAAGTTGAAGACATCCAAGTCCTGTCACTTTAAATTTTGCATACAATTTCTTATGGCTGCAATTTGAAGTGCAGCTTCTTGCCTTCTCCATCACATGTCAGATAATCATGATAAATAATGGGTTACCATCTTCTGGGGTAAATGGCTGCACTTTATACAGATAGGTCAAAGATGTCACACCATCCAAGTGCTTTAGGTTTTAATAGCCGCTGCTAGTTTTATTCACCAGCAATAAAGCAAAATAAAACACAAACAAAACTCCTTGCTTGTCCAGCACTAACTAAACACAGGATCTCCCTCTCTCCTGTGAAGGACCTAGTGTCCCACGCACACATTCAAAATAACAGTGCTCACTGGCTATAAATTGTAGCTTCTCTAAGCAAGTATCCACCTGCTCCCCAGACTGTGAGAGAGTGAACAAGCTTTGCAGCCTTTTACCAGCATCATGCAAGTGCAACTCCTAATTATCCAGTACTGACACAGGCAATTTAGAAGATCTGGAATGGGTCTTATGTATGGAGCCCACCCATTTCTCTCTATACATAACCCCAGAGACCATTACCAGCTTTTCCTATAGCTGGGGAAAACTTATGAAAGCTCCTTTCCACATACAAATAATCTCCCTGGAGAGAACACATAAGACAGACAACCTGGGACATATATTCATGCCATCTGCCACTTTCCCTGTATGTCTGTCACAATATATGCTGTATATATGTATATGTATATATATATATATATATATATATATATATATATATATATATATATATATATATATATATATATATAATATAATATATATATATATATATATATATATATATATATATACCATTCTTAGAGGGTAGTATACCTCCACAAGTGAAAGGTGATGATAAATATCATCTCTACTTTTTCATTCTTTTACGAGAATGAAAGGTTTAAATTATTCATTTTCAGTATTATATTCTGTGTGCATTTATTTGTTTTATGGCACCGTGCTTGCTTTATAAAAACCATATTTAGATTTATGCTGAATATTCGTTTACTACTGTTTTGCCTTGTAAGGAAATATCTTTAGTATTAAACATTATTTTCTTTTTTCTTCAAATTTTAAAACATGAAAATCATATATTTACTTTTTATAGCAGTTTGGAATTCCTAGATGAGCCTTACACAATCCACACCAGGCTCGTTGCGAGCAGTGTATTATTATACAATGGAAAACCAAAGGACAAGGCTTGAATTTAAAATAAAATGTGTTCGCTTGTCATCATCTTGTATATTCTTGTTTTAAAGCTGTACTCCCTGCTAGGGTGAAAAATCACTCTTCCTAGGGCACCCTAATCCAATCCCTATAGGTTACTATTTATATCAGGGCTCCATAGTCCATCTCAAAGCCTTCTTCAGAAACAATTAAAGGTTACGGCTTCTGACTATTCTTTTCACTCACAATCTCACTTTCATGCTGCCTACACTTAAATGTTTGGCCTCCTATATTGCAGTATAAGTTTAAGACAAACAAGTTTTTATAAATTCTGCCTTATTGGAAGCATACAAAAAATGAAATATTAAATGCTTTAAAATACCAATAGAACATTAAAAATAAAAATTTAAACAGAATAGTCATTATTCAACATAATACTTTAGAAATATAAGTAGGAATGTATGAGAGACCGTTTGTAGTCCCCAAAACCTTTGCTGAAAGTCACACTGAAATAGTAAGAAGCAAAGTGTTCTATAAAAGGTTATTATTATTATTATTATTATTATTATTATTATTATTATTAATAATAATTAATGATAATAAGGAAAAAGCAGAGGTATTAAACACTTTCTTTTCTTCAGTATTTACTAGAGAGAACAAAATGGTAGGAATAATACAAAAAAATGGAAATGCAACGGTTCCATTAATTAATGCTTGGCTGACAGAGGAAGAAGTCCAAAGGTGACTGAATAAAATTAAGATAAATAAAGCTCCAGGTTCAGATGGCATACACCCAAGTGTTCTTATGGAGCTAAACTCAGAAATAGCTAGACCGCTTTTTTAAATTTCATAGATTCAATTTCATCTTGCTCAGTACAGAGGGATTGGCATATATCAGATGTGGTGCCATTGATTAAAAAGGGAATGAGATCACAAACAGGGAATTATAGACCTGTAAGCCTGACATCAATAGTGGGGAAACTACCGGACGGTATATTAAGGGACAGAATTCAGGATTACTTGCTGCATAATAAGATTATTTGTGAAAATTAGCATGGATTTGTGAGGGATAGGTTATTCAAGCTAATCTAATGGAGGAAGTTAGTGGGAACTTAAACTACATTAGTACAGTAGATGTGGTCTACTTAGATTTTGTAAAGACCTTTGATACAGTGCCACACAAGAGGTTGGTTTACCAAATAAGGGAACTGGGTCTAGGAAACAACATTTTCACTTGGGTCGAAAATTGGTTGTAGAATAAAGAACAGAGAGTTGTGATAAATGGAACATTTTGTGATTGGTCAAAAGTTTATTTGTTGTACATCAATCCTCCATGCTGGGGACACTCCTTTTTAAAATATTTATTAATGACCTAAGTGATGGTTTAGAGAGCTTTTAATTTTGCAGATGACACCAAACTTTGTAAGGTAATAAAATCAGAGCAAGTTGTAGTTTCTCTACAGAGGGACTTGAATAAACTGGAGGATTGGGCACCAAATTGAAGATGAAGTTTAACATAGATAAATGTAAGGTTATGCACTTAGGGATCAAAAGCAAGCACGCATTCTAAAAATTAAATCGGATAAATTTAGGGGAATCTATAATGGGAAATAATTTAGGAGTGCTCATGGATAGTAGACTTAGCAATAATGCTCAATGTCAAGCAGCAGCTGCAATGGCCAATGAAGTATCGGCATCCATAAAAAGGGGCATAGAAGCAAGGGAAGACAGTGTAATTTTGCCACAATATAAATTGCTGGTAAGACCTCATCTTGAATATGGAGTACAATTATGGGCACCACTCTATAAAAAAAACATTTTGGAACTAGAAAGGGTTCAAAGAAGGGCAGCAAAATTGATAAAGGGTATGGAGTCATTAAGTTATGAGAAAAGGTTTAGACATATTTACTTTAGAATAGAGGCGTCTAAGAGGAAATATGATTATTATGTACATATATATTAATTGTTAATACAGACAACTTTTTCTTGGGATCTTTTTACCCCAAGGACACAGGACACGCTGTCACCCCCTAAGGTTAGAGGAGAGGAAGTTTCACGACCAGCAAAGGAAGGGGTTCTTTACAATAAGGGCAATTTAGTGCCAGGCAAGGTTATGATGGCAGATTCAATTGATATGTTTAGGTGTTAGACAAATTGAAAGTAGAAACGGTATCCAGGTTTACAATCATTTATTAAAATGAAGGATAGTAGTGGATCCAAGGAGAAAAAGGACTGCAATATTCATATCTGCATGCGTCTGATTTAAATAATTATACAGTTAAAAGTTGTTGCAAATTATGATGAAATAAAAGTTTTATGTGTTATGATGATGTGAACTTTTATTGTACATGTGCCTGTTGTATACTGCAGTCTGTTCTGTGTGTCAGAGTATGGCAAACCCTGTTTAGACAGAGTGTATGTTCACCCATATTCAAATCGCAATGCATCTTAAGATAACACTAGACAGATCTACTCAAGAGTTGCACGCACTTTATAAACATTTAACTTACTTCCAAATTACGTTCGAACATGAATCAGGCCTAAGAAGTTGTTACAAATGGAGTAAGACTGTAGTATAGAACTGAGGATGACGACAGATTTTACCAGATCGCCTAAGCTGTGGTCTGAAAACGGCCTATGCAGATTTCTCAAAACATCCTCTCTCACAGGTACTAGCTGCGGCCATAGCAATACTGTAGAGGTGTAAAAAATACAAACATTTCTGCTCTCCTAACAGTAATCTTGGATGCCCATGTCTCCTTCGCACAGAACAGACCTTCCCTTTTGAAAATCAAAATCTCTTAGAATTTATAATTTAGGGATTGAACACTGCCGAGCCCCATAACAAACTTTGGATGAGGGCATGGCGATGTCATCTCTGAATATCAGAGGGGAGTTACTTCTGAGCATACATGTTTCACCGCATGTGCAGATAAACCCCTTCTTAAAGAAGCTACACCCACCTCTAGAAATGTATTTTTTAGAAACGTATCTAAAAAAAAAACAACTCCCTAATCTTAATATTGATTTGTCATAAGCTCAGTTTACTTCCAGTCTAATGCTGTCACACATTGCACCAGCTAACCTGTAATTTGGTAACTGCTCTTACCTGCTTCCCTGGGTTTTCACTCCCTGCATTCACTTGCTGGTCTGAACTGAGCATGAGCACACCTGGTCTTTTCAAAACTTCCTGCATTCTCTTGATTGGCTAATTGCCTGTCAGCTGCACATTGGTATTATCTATTACTTGTTCCACGATCAAGACCTGCGGTATTGTTGCAGATACCTCGTGCCTCACAATCAGTCCTGTTCCCAGCTATTCGCTTTCTTAAGATCGCAACGCTTCGGTTCACTGCCGTTCACCTGAAACTCTGCATTTATCGTCCAGCAGTCCTGCTCCACTCCACGGTTCCATCTCACCCTGCTCTAATTCCCCCTAGAGGACAAGGACATGTGGCTAGAGAGCACAGCTAAGTCCATAATCCCTTGCGGGGATCCCTGGTGAATACCCTCTACCGTCAGACTCTGCACCTCACTTCGAGGTCTATTCCAAACTCAGGCTCCGTGACAAATGCAAGATAAAACTATCTCTCTCTCTACTGTATATATATATATATATATATATATATATATATATATATATATATATATATGTATTATTGTGCTACTGTCTACAATGTTGATTATGACTTCATATGAATGCACAAAAACTGTTCCTCTACTGAAGGACTTCATGCTTGATCAAAAGATTGAGTGAAAGATCATATAGTGAAATAATTGAGAGAATATAATGCTAGGATATAAAAGCATGTGAATTCTGTAGAATCAGGGAAATTTAAACTAATATAACAAGACATTTTTCTCTTTGAACATAATTATTTCTGAAGTTTAAAAAATGTCCCAGAAGAGGTTACAGTACGATTAACACGTGGAATACAAAAATAAATTATAAATAAAAGGGAACTATTCTGGATTCATATTTTATGTAGTGTCCCAATGGTTTAAGCACTTACAATAACATTTATTCAACGATACTTTAAGTCTAATACTTTAATGATTTTACTGTTCATGTATACTGTATTCTTATCGACTCTATATACATGTATTGACTATGTGGCTGCTATTAGAATAGGGGGTCTATTTATTAAGCTGTGATGAACCAAAATTCCTGAGGCTGGTAATCACAGCTTTTTTTTTTTTATTCATTAATGGGTAATAGCAGGAGAAACCAGAGATTTCACTGCAGTCCCCACACACCTAATGATACTTGTATATATATATATATTTATATATATATATATATATATATATATATATATACATACATACATATACATATATGCATACATATAGTGTGTATGTGTGTGTATATATGATACTTACATATATGTATATATTATATATATATCTCATATAAACACACACACACACACACATACACACAATATGTACAAGTCCCCTGGTTTGATTCAGAAGGACAGCATTAAAGTAAAGAGCATATTAGTAAAACATATTGCATTGGAGGGGGAGGTAAATTTAAAATAAGGTGGCAGATTGATAGTTGGGGTAGGGCACATCCTTGATCAACTTGATTAAATTTCAGTGTAAAAATAAAGCGAGTATTAAAAGTATCTGTGTGCTAGATGAAAAAACAGCCGGTTTTTGAACTTATGTGCAAAATAATAAACTAATATGCACTCTTACTCATTTATTGCCTTACCTTCCTTAATGAATTAGGCATATTGAATTTTCCAGACCTGGGCTAAAATTTGGATTGCCCCAAAATGTTATATAGTTAGAGCTAGTAAAATTATGGGAGTATTTGGAATGAATGGTTATTCATAAATGTATATATTTATTTTAGTTTTTACCATTACATACCAGCTACTGTCTTTACAGCTTCTTACTTGCCCTTATGCTTCCTCTCAGTGGTGTTCATTTTGGCCACTTTTTCTTAAAAGCATTTCCCAGACTTTGAAATGTGGTCACTCTGTACATTCTCAGTTATCTTGCAGATTAGATACTGGTTCTTCATTCCCTTCTGTCTAGTTGTTCTGATTCTTTGTGGAGTCTAATACCACTTTCATACTGCCGCCCCGGCAATATCCCGGGTTTTTCAAGGCGGGTTTTTGCAGGGGCTCGGAGTGTCCCAGCTCAGAAACACCATTCATACTGCACCTCGGACCCGGGAATTTCCAGGGTTGACCCCATTCATACTGCACAAGTCTGTGCCCTGGCAATTTGTGGGAGTCATCACCAGAACACTTTTCATTGGCTGAAAGCTGGAATATGAAAAAAAAAAATCTCTCTCTCTCTCTCTCTCCAGGCAACCCGGGTCCGACCCGGGAATTACCCCTCGATAAATCCTGGGTTTAAGACCCGGGTTTTTAGACCCGGGATTTTTCACTTGTACCATTCATACTGCACCAAGACCCGGGTCGTTTGAGCTCGCCCCGGCAAAAACCCGGGATTTTGGTGCAGTATGAATGGGGTATAAATGGTCATTGCTTTCGCTTGTGTTCCTTTATGCTCAATCAAGAAAGCTGCCTGCCTCAGCAATCCTGATACATTATCTGTCTATGTAACCGGTTATTCCCCTGAGCACAAAAAAATCAACTTTGCCCTGTTTGGTCTATGACTTCAGACCTCGACTTCATCTCTGAATTTATTTTTGTAATCGACCTGCCCTGACCATGAACTGTACCTCCACATTGTGCTACTGCATCCTGACTCTGACTCTGTGGCTAGTTTCTGGATTTCGGCTTCTCTTCTGTTTTGGTACCATGTTAGTTTGTCCACAGTCTCCTAGTTAGACTCATTTTGGACCATGACCTGTGATTCTTCTACAGCACAGACCAAGTTCTGTTGCAGGGTGATATTGCGAAACAAATATCTTAGTTTCCACACTGACCCGCTTTACTATATGTTCACTGAGATGAAGATGACAGCATAATGCAGCATAGCAGGTTTCAGGTAAAGCTCCAGTCCAATAAACTGCCAAGTAACCAACAGGGATTATTATTAGAGATGCTCACTGACCCCCGTGAAGTGGTTTTGGTTTTGGATCTATATTAGCTTTGTGTTTTGGTTTTGGCAAAACCGCCCTCGTGTGTTTTGGTTTTGGTTTTGAATCTGTATTTTATTAGAAAAATTGCTAAAATGTGCTAAATCACATCATTTTGCTCTTATCTTTGACCCTAATTTATTATTAACCTCAATAACACTAATTTCAACTCATTTGCAATCAAGTTTGACCACTGCACAGGTCACATTATTATTTTCATACACTTTCGGTCAAATACTGCAGTGACCTAGCTGGATGGTAAGCGACAGAGCAATGACTCAAACACACGGCAGTTTCTACCACATCTAGGACACATTGGCACACAGCAGTGGCAGAAAATAAAAGTCAGAAGAAAAGCCTGCAAGGCCTAGTATTTGTATTTCAGCAATGACAATTTTCAGCAATGACAATTAGCAATAGAGCAATGGAGCTCTTCTCTTTGTGTGTAACCTATATAACACCATATAATTTGACTGCAAAGTCAGAAGAAAAGCCTGCCAGCACTAGTATTTCTATTTTTCTGCAATGAGAATTAGCAATGGAGCTCTCCTCTTTGTGTGTTACCTATGTAACACAGTAGAATTTGACTGCAGAATTAAACCAACCCTGACAGCACTAGTATTTGTATTTTTCTGTAATGAGAATTACCAATGGAGCTCTCCTCTTTGTGTGTTACCTATATAACACAGTAGAATTTGACTACAGAATTACACCAACCCTGTCAGCACTAGTATTTGTATTATTGCAATGAGTATTAGCCATGGAGCTCTCCTGAATCTCACTGTAGACTTTGTTGAACACTGCTACCTCTCCTCTTTTAATGCTATTGTCACTCACCGGACCGTGAGTGCCTCTACTCTGGTGCGAGGTCCTCCATCGTTTCTCCCTACACCTGTGTGGAATCGTGGCCGCTCGCTATCCTGCCATCTGCGCATGCGCAGGTCTCACTAGTAGCTTCACCTGTCCATGGAGGTGATTGACAGATCAATCACCTCACCCTATTTAAGGCACCTGCAACCCTAGGTAGGGACCTGATCTTGAAGTCTCATTCCCAGTGAACTTCGATAGGTGTGTGCAGATCCCAAACTGCTTCCAGCTTTACTCCTTATACAGTTTCCAAACTGTGTGCAGATTGTTCTTACTACAGCTTCCACGCTGCTCCCTTGTTCAACTCAGCGGCGGTTCCCACACCGCTACAACACTATCATCCCGCTGATCGTGTCACAGCTTCCACGCTTCTCCTGGCTCCACTCAGCAGTGGTCCTCTGACCGTTCCAACGCTGACACCCTGCTGATCGTGTTACAGCTTCCACGCTGCTTCCCTGCTCAACTCAGCGGCGGTTCCCACACCGCTACAACACTATCATCCCGCTGATCGTGTCACAGCTTCCACGCTGCTCATGGCTCCACTCAGCAGTGGTCCTCTGACCGTTCCAACGCTGACACCCTGCTGATCGTGTTACAGCTTCCATGCTGCTTCCCTGCTCAACTCAGCGGTGGTTCCCATACCGCTACAACGCTTCATCTCCCAGCTGATTCCGGATCTACACAACTGGGTATGCGTTACTACTATTGACTGTTATCTATTCTACTCGCATACCAGTTGCATCCACTGTTGTTTATTGCGCAGGGTACAGGTACCCATATAGACTGTGTTTCCGCATTGCTCCAGTTAGGACTAGCTGTCACTCAAGCTCGTTACCTACTCACGCTACTACTTGGCGTCATTGTGCATAAACTGCTGTGATCAGCTTCTCCCCACTGCAAGGCACCAGCTATATATACAGACTATTCATTGTGCCTTCCAAGACATTGCTCTACTCGCTCTGTTCCCATACAGCCACAGTTTGCCTTTCAACTTCACTCTCATGCACCTGGACAAGTCCTCACTCCCTCCACAGCAGTGGTACAACTTGCTGCACACAGACCACTGACTTTCCTGCTACATACCTGCATCTGGACAAGTCCTCCTATCACAGCGGTGGTACAACTTGCTACTCGCAGACCACTGACTTTCCCATTACCTACCTACACCTGGAGCCGTTTCCTCACCATAGCGGTGGTACAACTTGCTGCACGCAGACCACCGACTACCCTGCTACCTACCTGCACCCATCCTATTCTTCCCATCAGAGCAGTGGTACAACTTGCTGTACGCAGACCACTGACTCCTCCTCTACCTATCATCACCGATCCACGTCCACTCCTCGTGTCTACATTATCTCCAGTTTCCAGTTTACAACTCCAAGTCGTTGATTGCCTCAGACTATCTCTACTCTTCTGCTGTTGTGTCGCTCCAATCATTCACCAGCCTGCTTTGAGGTGCGTGCCATATCCCCGTCTCTCCAGCAGAGTACCATCTGGTGAGATTTGGGTAGCAACTCCTAGTGCCCGTGACAGCTATCTATTTGGCTGACCAACTGCTCTACACAGTGTGCTACCCCTTCTGTGTCTCTCTTTCAAATGGCGCTAAATCGCCTTGGTGGGTGGTATTTATAGATTTCAAAACTCGCGAGATCCGTGATCTGACGACGTAACAATGACATTTTGCCTCGTTTTCCATTCCGAAAAAGCGCTCGATATTCGGATCCCCTAAGTTCGGATGTGTTCGGTTCTCGAGGAACAGAGCCTGATCATCTCTAATTATTATCATTAGTAAACAAGTTAATGTCCAGGGCATTTTGTAATTCAATGAGTTACAATTAGTGAACAAACATTTTACTGTACAAGATAGCATTAAGGATAGTTCCCATTCATTTTGCTATAAATTTTAGTTGTGTTATCTGCACATTTTCTGAAGAATACATTGTTTAACAGAGTAACGGTCTCTCCAGCACATAACGATGCTTATTCTTCTCTCACTGCTGCTCTATCTCTGCTCCTTCCTTTTATTACAATCTTGCGTGTCCAGCACCTATATAGCCCCCGTTTAGCTTATCTTCAGTTTACTCTATGGGGAATTGGAGTGATATAGCATTTGTAGCCAGCAGAGAAATGTGCATGTACTTGGGCCAGGGGAAAGAAGGACCATTAGGAAACATATTGGTGCACATGTATGGAATCAGGCTTTTATGGGGAATGTCAATGATTAAAGAGAATGTAACTGCCATGGCCACCTTCCCTGGTCTCAACCATCAGCTTTCTCATGCTCCAATCCCTTCACCTCACTAACAATTTCTCTGTTATTTGCACTGGAGTCAGGTAAACAGACATTATGATAGAGATCAAATGGTTGATATTTTAAGGGTTTATTATGTAACTGTTATCGTGCTTTACTCACTAAACAGGTTTTGCAGTCAGGGCCGGGTCAAGGGAATGGAGGCCCCTGGTCTAAGGGGGTACCAATTTACCCGTGAGGGCCCCCGCCATGATCCGAGCTGCCCGCGACCCCCCCCCCCGTGATCCGAGCTGGCGCCCCCCCCCGCACTTACCTCCTTCCCCGGCGCGCTGTGCGCTCTTTACTGAGGAGATCTCGTGAGAGTGAGACTCACGAGATCTCCTCAGTAAGGAGACTACAGCGCGCCAGGGAAGGACCGCAGTGAAAGTGCTCAGCAGCACTGATCGCGCTGGGGGAGCCCCCGCCCCCGACCGATCAATACTGCTGCTGAGCACTTTCAAGGGCCCCCTGGATGCCATAGGCCCCTGGGCTGTAGCCCAGTTAGCCCTATGGTTAATCCGGCCCTGTTTCCAGTAAGAGGAGGACTTATTGCAGGTAGCATTTGGTTGATAGTAGGATGTAGATCGCAATAGAGAAAGAGATGTAGCATAGGAGGGTATTCTTGTCCATAAGATGGAGAATGGTATTGAGATAATAGGTTTGGAGAAGGGAGAGGTAGATGACATCACAAAGTGAGGAGGAATTTGTTATGGCTTCAAAGAGGCAGCGTCTCACTCGGGTTATGTGTGAATTTGTGTGACTTTGGGAAGAGATATCACAGGGGCAAAGTGACCAAAATCTGGAGGTTGGGTTACTATTGTCAGAGCAATGGGGGGATTGTGAGTGGGGAAACATGTTATGGAGAGTAGTAGGAAAACAGAGAAGAGTGAGAAAGGCTTTGGACAGGATGTATAGGAGTGTGATCTACAATGAGACACAACATGATGTGGTATTGTGGGAGGTCCCACATGGTGCCACATAAGAGTGTAGGAGTACTGAAAGTAGGGATGTGCACCGGCCACTTTTGGTGTCTCGTGTTTTGTGTTTTGGATTCAGATTTGCTTGAGGTTTTGGGTTCGGATTTGTTTCGCAAAACACCTGACGAAAGGTTTTGATTTCGGATTTAAGGTTTTGGATTCGGATTTATTTTGAAAAAAACATAAAAAGTGTTAAAATCAAGTTTTTGGGTTTATTTTCACTCCTACGCTACTATTAACCTCAATAACATTCAATAACAATCATTTCCACTAATTTCCAGTCTATTCTGCAGAATCAGTGAACTTTGTAATATTGCAGTACCAATGGACTTATACTGCAGGATTGTTTTTGGATATTTTTTTTTAATTTCTTTTTTTTATATATTTTTTTTATTATTATTTTTATACCTTTTTTTAAAAAATTTTATAACTTAGGAATAATGGGGAAATAACAATGCCCTTAGAAGGACAGAGCACAGGACACAGCACCACTGGACTGAACAGAACACAGCACAGCACAGCACGAGATATAGCAGGACAGAGGACCACCTAACACAACCTCCCTCTACCCTGATCAATGCCCGAGTGAAGATGGCTGCGGCTAGCGGGGAATTTATAGAATACGAGTACCGCGAGATCCGACAGCGGGATTATGACTCAGAGCCTCGGTTTCAGTTTTGCAATTGGCGGGAATACCCGGATCTGTCTCGGATCCGGCTTGGATCGGCAACGTTCGGGTGGGCTCGGATTTCAGATATCCGAGCCCGCTCATCTCTAACTGAAAGATAACTTTGTATTAGGGATGTGCACCGGCGACTTTTGGTGTCTCGTGTTTTGTGTTTTGGATTCGGATTTTCTTGAGGTTTTGGGTTCGGATTTGTTTCGCAAAACACCTGCCGAAAGGTTTTGGTTCGGATTTAAGGTTTTGGATACTGATTTTTTTTGAAAAAAGCATAAAAAGTTCAAAAATCAAGTTTTTGGGTTTATTTTCACTCCTATGCTATTATTAACCTCAATAACATTCAAAAACAATCATTTCCACTAATTTACAATGAATTCTGAACACCTCACAATATTGTTATTAGTCCAAAACATTGCAACGAGGTATCTTTCTGGACTGCGTAGTGGAGTGGTCCCCACAATATAATAAGAAAACCATCAACTGGTCTTAATTACACCAAAAATTGTACCTGTACTGCGTAGAGTAGTGGTCACCACAATATAATAAGAAAACCATCAACTGGTCTGAATCACACCAAAAAATGTACCTGGACTGCGTAGAGGAGTGGTCACCACTATATAATAAGAAAACCATCAACTGGTCTGAATCGCACCAAAAAATGTACCTGGACTGCGTAGAGGAGTGGTCACCACAATATAATAAGAAAACCATCAACTGGTCTGAATCGCACCAAAAAATGTACCTGGACTGCGTAGAGGAGTGGTCACCACAATATAATAAGAAAACCATCAACTGGTCTTAATTACACCAAAAATTGTACCTGGACTGCGTAGAGGAGTGGTCACCACAATATAATAAGAAAACCATCAACTGGTCTGAATCGCACCAAAAAATGTACCTGGACTGCGTAGAGGAGTGGTCACCACAATATAATAAGAAAACCATCAACTGGTCTTAATTACACCAAAAATTGTACCTGGACAGGGTAGAGGAGTGGTCACCACAATATAATTTAACAACCCTCAACTGGTCTGAATCGCACCAAAAAATGTACCTGGACTGCGTAGAGGAGTGGTCGCCACAATATAATTTAAAAACCCTGAACTGGTCTGAATCGCACCAAAAAATGTACCTGGACTGCGTAGAGGACTGGTCCCTACAATATAATTTAAAAACCCTGAACTGGTCTGAATCGCACCAAAAAATGTACCTGGACTGCGTAGAGGAGTGGTCCCTACAATATAATTAAAAAACCCTCCACGGGTCTGAATTCCAAAAAAAAAGTTTCTTGACTGCTTAGCGGGGTGGCCCCGGTACACAATTTTTTACCGGGGCCACAATATAATTAAAAAACCCTCCACGGGTCTGAATTCCACCAAAAAAGTTTATGGACTGCAAAGTGTAGTGTTCCCCACAATATTATTTAAAAATTTTGCAGCAACAGTCAACGTTGTTTAATATCTGATACACCTCTATCTGGACTGCATAGTGGAGTGGCCCCGGTACTAAATTTGGTACCGGGGCCACAATACCTCCTCCAACTTCCAAGTGTAGTGTTTATAACATATAAACACTACAGTAATTCTAGCACGTCACTACCTCTTGTTTTAAATAATGACAGGGCATTTTACTTTTGGTTTAATTTTTTGAATTTGTTGACATTTTGTTTTACTTTTTAAACATGGCTAATGACTGTTGAATGGTCACATAATGCCATAAAAAGAGTTGCAAGATGGAATTGTCCTTGGGCCCTCCCACCCACCCTTATGTTGTTGAAATAGGACATGCACACTATAACAAACCAATCATTTCAGCGACAGGGCCTACCAAACAACTGTGCCAGAAATGATCCTGGCAAAGCGTATGAAGGGCTACATCCACAAGAGCTACATACTTGGTGTAATCGCAATGGTTTACCAGCTCCTCCCTCACTTTCTCCAGCTGCTTCTGCAACAGCCTGATCAGGGGAATGACCTGACTCAAGCTGGCAGTGTCGGAACTGACTTCTCGTGTGGCAAGTTCAAACGGCTGGAGAACCTTGCACAACACGGAAATCATTCTCCACTGCGCTTGACTCAGGCACATCCCCACTCCTTTGCCTATGTCGTAGGCGGCTGTGTAGGCCTGAATGGCCTTTTGCTGCTCCTCCATCCTCTGCAGCATATAGAGGGTGGAGTTCCAGCGCTTAACAACCTCTTGTTTGAGGTGATGGCAGGGCAGGTTCATGGTTTTTTGATGTGCCTCTAGTCTGCGGTAGGCACTGGCTGAATGCCGAAAGTGTCCAGCAATTTTGCGCGCCACCGCAAGCATCTCCTGCACACCCCTGTCACTCTTGAGGTAATGCTGCACCACCAAATTAATGGTGTGGGCAAAACATGGGACGTGCTGGAAATTGCCCATATTTAATGCCCGCACAATGTTACTGGCATTGTCTGACACCACAAATCCTCATGAGAGTCTAAGTGGGGCAAGCCACTGGGAGATAATTTCCCTCAGTTTCTCTAATATGTTGTCAGCGTTGGGCCTCTTATTAAAGCCTGTAATACACAATGTTGCCTGCCTTTGCACGAGCAGCCATTTTGTAGATGCTCCTACTGATGCAGCTGTTGCTGTTGCTGCGGAAGGTGATGCATCTACCCAGTGGGCTGTCACAGTCATATAGGCCTTCGTTTGCCCAGAACCACTTGTCCACATGTCCGTGGTTAAGTGGACAGTGGGTACAACTGCATTTTCTAGAGCACTGAGGACACTTGATCGTACTTCTCTGTACATTTTTGGTATCGCCTGCCTAGTGAAGTGGAATCTCGACGGGATTTGGTACCGGGGACACAATACCTCCATCAACCCTCTAAATCCGACTCCACTGATGGCGGACACCGGGCGCACGTCTAACACCAACATTGCAGTTACAGCCGCAGTTATACGCTTTGCAATAGGGTGACTACTATCGTATTTTGTGGTCATGGCAAACGACTGTTGGACGGTCAATTGTTTTGTGAAAGACTTAGCGGTCTTACGACTTCCCCTCTGGGAAGATGACCGACTAACAGCAGCAACAGCAGCAGTGGCAGTTATAGGCGTACCGCTGCAGGATTCCTCGGATGAATCCCGTATTGAGGAGGACTCAGTCTGGCTGCTGACTTGGGCTGCAGGACTGAATCTGATGGAGATCGTGTAGGAAGTTGACGAGGAGGGTGTTGCTGGTGTGTATTCAACTGGACCACAGGATTTAGGTGTCCCTGTACCGATGACGGTCCTAGCCCCAGTTCCTGAACTATCCACTGAACTATGAAGGTTATTCAGGTGACGTATAAGGGAAGATGTCCCTAGGTCGGCAAGATCCTTACCCCTGCTTATTTGAGATTTACATAAGCTACATATGGCCATACATTGGTTGTCCGGATTTGGATAAAAATAACTCCAGACCTGCGGCATGACAATGGGCTTTTTCATCCCATGGACATCAGCTGTTTCCCCCCCTGGTGCCTCATTTTCAATAACCACATCACCATCCTCATCATCAAGTTCCTCCACAGCGCCAGCAACATCATCAATAGCCTCCTCCCGAGCCAACTCTTCCCATACAGTGATGGGAAGGTCAGCCTTGACAACCACCAACACCCTTGGACTCGCCTTGGTGATTTGTGATAATTTCTCTTTAGAAGGCAGAGTTGTTTGCTGTTTTGTTGCTGACAGCATAATTCTCTTCAATTTTTTGTAGGGGGGGAGGAGGAGGAGGGCTAAGATCCTTGGGTGAAGCTGGACCACAAGTCATGAACACGGGCCAGGGCCTAAGCCATTCCTTGCCACTCCGTGTCGTAAATGGCATATTGGCAACTTTACGTTTCTCCGCAGATGATTTTAAGTTTCTCTTTTTGCTACTTTTACTTAACTTGGGCTTTTTGGATTTTACATGCCCTGTACTAGGAGATTGGGCATCGGGCTTGGAAGACGACGTTGATGGCATTTCATTGTCTATGTCATGACTAGTGGCAGCAGCTTCAGCATTAGGATGAAGTGGGTCTTGATCTTTCCCTACTTTATCCTCCAAATTTTTGGTCTCCATTATATGTAGCACAAGATACTGCAGAATGTGTGAACTTGGTAATATTGCAGTACCAATGGACTTATACTGCTGGATTGGTTTTGCAAATGTTGTTATAATTACTTTATTTTTAATTTTTTTTTATAAGTTTTTTTTTATTTTTTAAACACTTGGGAATAATGGGGAAATAACTATGCCCTTAGAAGCACAGAGCACAGGACACAGCACCACTGGACTAAACAGGACACAGCACAGGACCCAGCAGCACCACTGAACTCAGAAGGACAGAGCACAGGACACAGCACCACTGGACTGATACTGCAGAATGTGTGAACTTTGTAATATTGCAGTACCACTGGACTTTTACTGCTGAATGTGTGAACTTGGTAATATTGCAGTACGAATGGGCTTATACTGCAGGATTGGTTTTGCAAATTTTGTTGTAATTAATTATTTTTTTTATTATTTTTTTGTATTTTTTTTATAAGTTTTTTTACATTTTTTAAACACTTGGGAATAATGGGGAAATAACTATGCCCTTAGAAGCACAGACCACAGGACACAGCACCACTGGACTGAACAGGACAGAGCACAGGACCCAGCAGCACCACTGAACTCAGAAGGACAGAGCACAGGACACAGCACCACTGGACTGAACAGGACACAGCACAGGACCCAGCAGCACCACTGAACTCAGAAGGACAGAGCACAGGACACAGCACCACTGGACTGAGCACAGCACAGCACAGGATATAGCAGGGCAGAGGACCACCTAACACAACCTCCCTCTACCCTGATCAATGCCTGAGTGAAGATGGCGGTGGCCAGCGGGGAATTTATAGAATCCGAGTATCGCGAGATCCAACAACGGGATTATGACTCGGAGACTCGCTTTCAGTTTTGCAATTGGCGGGAATACCCGGATCTGTCTCGGATCCGGCTCGGATCGGCAAGGTTCGAGTGGGCTCGGATTTCAGATATCCGAGCCCGCTCATCCCTACTTTGTATGTAGTGTTTTGTTGCAGTCTGAAGGAGTTGTATATTGACTTAGTGCTGACATTGAGAGAAGTTGCTGTTTATGGTCTATTGTAGATATGTCATCTCTTCCTCTCCCTCCATGATATGTGTACTCTCAAGGTCAGTAACTGGTGTGTTTCTTGTACAGAAACTGCAGGAGAAAGCACACAGTGATTGTTCAGTGAGCAAGTAATTCCTCATGCCATTTGCAGTCATTGGAATACAGTAACACTGTCACTTGGAGCATAGACATTGGTGGTCGAGGAGAAGTTGACCAAGAACCAAGGTGAGCTGACTCAGCCATTCCTAGCCACGATATAGTGTCTATATTTAATCAGTTAGATACGATTGAACAATACAAATGATTTTATGTTTTAAGATACATTTTCCTTTAGGCATGAAAACATTTCCGAAGAGGAGAAAAATATGTTAACAAACTACGTTGTCACTTGACAGCTCAAAAGAAAATTGTATGTTTGATTGCAACACATGGCAGAAACAGCAATATACGTATATTGTGACAGATCCTACATTTTCACTGTTTGATCATTTCTAATTTGCATTTTAGTAATGCCCATTAGACAGATTCTGAGCTAATTAGCCCAGCATCTGTAGTACATGGCTCCTGTTTTCTGAACTGAGAAAAAGTAATGGCTAAAGCTTAATTATTCAATAAGAAAAATACCCTGTTAAGATCTACTATACAGAACATCATATAAATCATTGCAAATGGCTTTGCTCGGCAGAATGTTTAGTTAGGCAGCAAAAAGTATACAGTGATATTTCTAAGTTATCAAAGGAGACCGAAACACTGTACGTTTGTAAATGAATCAACGGAAGCAGAGAATTGTTACTGCGTCCTATGCTGAATATTTACAGAACAACAGCAGAAAATTCACTTAAGTTATTTGAACAGTTGTGTGTTCACATTTATTAAAATCAAATCAAACAATAAAAAAACACTATATTAGACTTTGCAATATAATCTGTTCTAGTTATCTAATTTTCTTTATGTCTCTCTACTGAAGACAACTTATGACGAGTAAGCAACCAATGAAGCGCGCTGTTTGTGTGAGTTGTGATAATGTGCAATGAGATATGCATTCATTCTTCCTCCGTTCCTCTTACTACCCGCTCTTGTTTATCTCTCTTTTCCAATTTCTAGTCCCCTCACCCTGACTCCCCACATTGTGTATCCTGTTAGTCTGCCCCTTCCCTTTAGATTGTAAGCTCCCACGAGCAGGACCATCTATTCCTTGTCCTCCTCCTCCTGTTACTTTTGGCTCCCCGGCCACATTTTTGCACCTCTACACTAGGCCCTTGCCCTTGGTCTCCTCTTCTCCCTTGCCTTTACCTCTCCATCACTGCTCTGATCCTGTTAGTTGTGCCCACACTGCTGGGCACAGGTTCAGTTTGCTTTATTTCCCTCCCAAACGGTCCTCCTTCCCTTTCATAGCTTCTAAGTGTTCTAGAATTCACTTCTACCTCTTTGTTTTGCGCACCCGCTCTCAGCTGAGTTGATACTTTAATTGTACTTTGTTTTTGTAGTGCCCAGTATGCCATATTCTGTTTTCTCCTATAGTCTATGTATAGCACCATATAAATAAGTAATAATAATAATAATAATAATAATAATAATGTATGGTATTGTAGATGGTGTAAAAGGATATTTTAGTAAATTATTTGCCATAATGTTATAGCCCCTACCTTCCTTATTGCCTTCTGCAGTTTTGTTACATGTGCACAGAACCACAAGATGACTGCATTTGCTGACATACAGCAGTTTCCAGGTAAAGCTCCAGTTTAGTAGACAGCTAGCAGGCTCCAGCGGAAGTCATACTAAGTGCAAAGCTTAGCATGCAGAGCCATATCTGGTGGCAAATGTAACATGCAGAGCCATATCTGGTGGCAAAGCGAATATGCAGGTCTAGATCTGGAGATGGCTATTAATAGTTTATGTAATTACATATTTATTGAGGTTTATTTTTACTTTTGTATTGCTTTTACCTATTTTTAGCTTTCTAAACATGTATTCCTTTTTAAGAAACGCTACTTGCTGTAGCTGTACCCTTCTACTGCGGGAGGGGTGACACATTGTAAGATATAAATAACCTTACTGGCAGCTAGTTCTGCAGTATGGGGTGGTCTATTGTACTTAGAGACCACCCCCTATATTACCTACCCTAAGCCCCGTACTTAAACTTAACGCCCTGAGATTTCCATTGATCCTCTCTTTTTATACTACACATGACAATCAATGGTAAATTGGAAGTTAGGAGGATAATTTAGGAGGTGGAGCATGTTTCTCTGTGGATGGGTGAATGAAGGAAGGAGAGGGAAAGTGGCATGCACGTTGTAGCTACAGTTTTTTTATGTAACTTTAATGCAGGGGACAAGAAGGGGCACAGTCTAACAGTGTGTGGGTGGGGCTAATAGCTTAGGATCTCTCTTATTACGAAAGAAATGGATCTATTATTCTGATTAGTGAATTGCCAGAATTGGATAGATATATATTAGATAGATAGATAGATAGATAGATAGATAGATAGATAGATCTGGTGGCAAAAACATGCAGAGATGTGCTGAACCCATCTTTGGTCAGGAGGTATTGATATGCTTGCTCTGTCTCAAGCAATAAAGGATTTTCCAATGCACAAGAGTTGTATTTACAATATTAATTACAAGACAAAGTATAGCATGCATACGCCTGCGTGGTCGGTACTGACAACAAGTTTCTATAAGAACGCTCTGGTTTCCAAGGCCAGAGGTGAACAATTTATACTGCTTACAATGACATTTACAGTGACATCACACTGATAAACAGATACAATATTAAAGTCCACATCTATAGGTCTGTGGGTCATGACCTCCCAAAAACTCGACGCTCCATTGGCTGAATCTTCTGACAATTGTCCCTTGAGGTGGGGGTCATCTTTCCACGTTTGGCCAGGCGTACATCTTCAGGCTCCTGCCCATGGACCTGTATAAACTGTTTTTTATTTAGGGCATATATGGAATTAAAGTTTAATGTATGAAATCTAATATTGTGAATGCCTAGTGTTCGAGCACTTCATAAATACAACCAGAAACATTCTCATGTGATTGCGCACTGAATGAAACTAAACTCCATATGGTTTACATGTTGGAAACATTTAATACTTTTTTACCACTCTGTATTTTTTTTTATATGCTGTTGTCTGCTATAATAATTGTGCACTTGCATATTAATCGAATCGCAAATGATATTAGTGTACAGAAATTCCCAATAACTACCTTCATCCAACTATTAAACTTTAACGGTATTCAGCCAGACTAACCAGCGAAGGGGTGCTGCAGCAGCTGTAAATTACCCCAAGAAGTAAAAAAATTTAAGAGGTCCAAGTTGCCGGTGAAGGAAGGGCAACAGCACTTCACCCTTACAATCAGTGATTGGAGGAACCGTTTGAAAATGTTGCTTATCTCTAGAGTGACTGTTATGGTTTAGTGCAAAGGATGCACCTAAATGCAACATCAGTAAATTAATCTACAGATTGACTTTGATGGTTCACAAAAAATAAAAAAATATGGTGGTAAAGTAAGAAACTAACCTGCAAATCAATGGGTTTGTTTACTTCTAGTCTCCGTTCCAGGAACTAAAGTGTTAAATCTCATTTTATTTATATTCCTTTCCTGACATATGATACTTCAACAGGAATGAATATTTATGAGAGGAATGCATCTAATTCCCAGTAATCATACTTTTTGGCAATGTGATTAAAATATCAAAGATATTTTTAATTGCTTTAGGTGTTTTAAATGTTAAACCAGTTGACCCTAATAAAATCAGAGCTGAAGAGATTTCTACCTGTATATTTTTTAATCAGCTCCTGAAAAATGTAGATATCCATTGTCAGGTCTGCGTTCAGATAACGTAAACAAAGGATCATACACTAGGATGGACAGATTTTTACCCGAAACATACATAATCGTGCGTACACATGTGCCTTTTCACAAACTCAAAGTATATCTCACCCTCATTCATCTTCCCCTCTTTGGGTCACCCACTTTTGCTTTAATCCTTCTCAGATGATTTTTAGTTACCCCGTTCACTGACCTCATTTGTCTGCCCCTTTCCCTCTCTCACAAACAGGGCCCTATCCCTTCCTGTCCTCTTCCATTTTGTTTCCTCTGCCCTCACCATGAGAGCTAGATTTTGCACATGCTCCCTGGGCTCTCGGACCTTGTGTAATACCCTGCAAATCACAGGTATATTACTGTATGCACTCATTCAGAAAACTATAGCTCCCCAGAGTGCCTCTGGGAAGTTAAATGCAAATTGTGTCGGCCATTTTTGGGTGGGCAGACTGCAAACAACAGCCTAGGCTGATCTCTTGAGCCCAAGAATGTACTAGAAGCATCCAGGAAGAATCTTTGGAAATGGGGCAGAACCAAAAACGGATCGGCTAGAGAGAGATGTGATGTGTGTGGCTGATGGCTGAACTAATGGAGGATCTTATCATAAAGAGCCACTAAATCTATGGGTGAATTGTTGTCCTTAGGGATGTTTACAGCCAAACCCAGAAAGAAGCACCTTTGCAGTATAGGAAAAGACCTAACTTGCCACTGCCCTTGAAATGTCAGCAGGACTCATTTGAAGACAGATAAGTTTATTTTGCTTTGCTAAGTTCAAGTTATTTAAGTGAGACATCAAACTGTGTTATTAAAACATCTGACCGGGACTGTAATATTGCTATTGAAAGGTGTTAATAGCACTGGCTAAAGGAAGAGTTTGTTCCAGCCAAATCTGCTGCATTTAAAGTAGAGATGAGCGCACTCGGATTTCTGAAATCCGAGCCCACCCGAATCCGAGTCGGATCCGAGACAGATCCGGGTATTGGCGCCAAATTTAAATCTGAAACCGAGGCTATGACTCATAATCCCGTTGTCGGATCTCGCGATACTCGGATCCTATAAAATCCCAGCTAGTCGCCGCCATCTTCACTCGGGCATTGATCAGGGTAGAGGGAGGGTGTGTTAGGTGGTCCTCTGTCCTGCTATATCTCGTGCTGTTCAGTTCTGTGCTGTGCTGTGCTCAGTCCACTGGTGCTGTGTCCTGTGCTCTGTCCTTCTGAGTTCAGTGGTGCTGCTGGGTCCTGTGCTGTGTCCTGTTCAGTCCAGTGGTGCTGTGTCCTGTGCTCTGTGCTTCTCTAAGGGCATAGTTATTTCCCAAATATTCCCAAGTGTTTAAAAAAATAAAAAAAAGTTATTTAAAAAAATACAAAAAACTTTTTTTTTTTTTTTTTAATTACAACAAAATTTGCAAAACCAATCCTGCAGTATAAGCCCATTGGTACTGCAATATTACCAAGTTCACTGATTCAGCAGTATAAGTCCAGTGGTACTGCTATTACAAAGTTCACTGATTCAGCAGTATAAGTCCAGTGGTACTGCTATTACAAAGTTCACTGATTCAGCAGTGTATAAGTCCAGTGGTACTGCTATTACAAAGTTCACTGATTCAGCAGTATAAGTCCAGTGCTACTCTCCTGTGCCGCATATAATTTTTAAAGGCTTTGCCGAGTGTGTGTGGCTTAGGGGTACGCTCTCTTGTGCTACATATAATGGAAAACCAAAATTTGGAGGATAAAGTAGGGAAAGATCAAGACCCACTTCCTCCTAATGCTGAAGCTGCTGCCACTAGTCATGACATAGACGATGAAATGCCATCAACGTCGTCTGGCAAGCCCGATGCCCAATCTCCTAGTACAGGGCATGTCAAATCCAAAAAGCCCAAGTTCTCAAAAAATAGCAAAAAGAGACACTTAAAATCAGCTGAGGAGAAACATAAAGTTGGCAATATGCCATTTACGACACGTAGTGGCAAGAAACGGCTTAGGCCCTGGCCCGTGTTCATGACTAGTGGTCCAGCTTCACTCAAGGATCTAAGCCCTCCTCCTCCCCCCCCTACAACAAATTTAAGAGAGTTATGCTGTCAGCAACAACAACAAAACAGCAAAGAACTCTGCCTTCTAAACATATGACATCACAAATCCCCAAGGCGTGTCCAAGGGTCTTGTTGGTTGTGAACCCTGACCTTCCCATCACTGTACGGGAAGAGGTGACTCCATCCAGCATTTGCAGCACGCCCTCTGCATATGCTGGAAGGATCACCCACAGTCCAGTTACAGATTTGGCTAATGAAGGTGTGAATGTTGTACACCGGGAGGAGGATATTGATGCAGCTGGTGCTGAGGAGGATGTTGATGATTATGATGCAGACAGATACCAAATTGCCTTTCTCAATTTCTATTTATATTCTAGATTATATAACGGCTGAATAGTTTTCTGTTTTACTCCTAGTGGAGAGGGGATCTGATGCAGACAGATACCAAACTGCCTTTGTCCATTTCTTTGTATATTTGAATTTCTAGTTCTACAGTCTATGCAGGCTGCTTTATTTATATTCAACTACAAGTGTAGGGCGGGGGGGGGGGGGGGGCATAGATAGCCACCAAAGTAATGTGGTCCATTTAATTACACCTCTAGCCTGCTTTTTTTTTATCTTCAAAGTATTTATATTTACAAGCCTTGCAATCTAAATTAACTAGAGGTAGTGACGTGGTAGAACTCCAAAAGGCAGTTTGGAAGCCCCTGTACAAACTGGCTCTATTTTTTAACTGCGTTGTCCCCCCTCCAGTGTGTACTCGGAAAGAGTTTTTAGTGCAGCTGGGAACCTGGTCAGTGAGCGGCGAAGGAGGTTGCTTCCTCACAACATTGAAAAAATGATGTTTATAAAAATGAATAATCAATTCCTCAATGAAGTACAGCACTGCCCTCCAGACAGTACAGAGGGACCTGTGGTTGTGGAGTCCAGCGGGGACGAATTGATAATGTGTGAGGAGGAGGAAGTACACACTGTAGGGGGAGAGGAATCAGTGGTTGAGGATGAGGACGACATCTTTCCTCAGTAGAGCCTGTTTAGTTTGTACATGGAGAGATGAATTGTTTTATTGGTGTGGGGGCCCAAACAAACCAATCATTTCAGCCAAAGTTGTTTGGTAGGCCCTGTCGCTGAAATGATTGGTTTGTTAAAGTGTGCATGTCCTATTTCAACAACATAAGGGTGGGTGGGAGGGCCCAAGGACAATTCCATCTTGGACCTTTTTTTTTTGCATTATATGACCAATCAACAGTCGTTTCCCATGTTCAAAAAGTAAAACCAAATTTAAACAAATTCAGGAAATTAAACCAAAAGTAAAATGCCCTGTCATAATTTAAAACAAGAGGGATTGACGTGCTCTAAAACTACTGTATTGTTGTTTATATTTTATAAACACTACACTTGAAAGCTTGAGTCTTTCAATGAAAAAGTAACTCTCCATTGCACGAATATTTGCAACAGGGACAATTTTAGGGTTAAGAAAGTCAACAAATAACACTTCGACGCTGTCTGTCTTTATAAACACTACACTTGGAAGTTGGAGGAGGTATTGTGGCCCCGGCACCAAATTTACTACCGGGGCCACTCCACTGTGCAGTCCATATTTAGGTGTATCAGATATAAAACAACGGTGACAGTTGATGCCCAATTTTTAAATTATATTGTTGGCGCTGTAAAAAATTGTGTTCCGGGCACACCACACTACGCAGTCCATACCCTTTTTTGGTGTAAATCTGACCCGTGGAGGGTTTTTTAATTATATTGTGGCCTCGGTACCAAATTGTGTACCGGGGCCACCACACTACGCAGTCAAGAAAGATAGATGCGTATCATAGATAAAGTACATTCAGTGTTGTGGGGCAAATTGAAAAATATTCAAAATGCACTGTCATTATCAAAAACAAGAGGTTTTGACACGCTGAAACTCAAACATATATATGATGGAGAGGATGGAGGAGCAGCCGTATGTGCAGTGTAATGCAGACCTGTTGAAGGTTTTCTATATATTATATTGTGGTGGCCAGTGGCCAGACCTCTACGCAGTCCAGATACTATTTTTGGGTGTAATTCAGACCTGTTGAAGGTTTTCTATATATTTTTTATTGTGGTGCCCAGTGCCCACTACTCTACGCAGTCCAGATACTATTTTTGGGTGTAATTCAGACCTGTTGAAGGTTTTCTATTTATTTTTTATTGTGGTGCCCAGTGCCCACTACTCTACACAGTCCAGATACTATTTTTGGGTGTAATTCAGACCCGTTGAAGGTTTTCTATATATTTTTTATTGTGGTGCCCAGTGCCCAATACTCTACGCAGTCCAGATACTATTTTTGGGTGTAATTCAGACCAGTTGATGGGTTTTTAATTATATTGTGGGGAACACTCCTCTACGCAGTCCAGAAAGATACCTCGCTGCAACGTTTTGTAGAAAAAAAAAAATATTGTGAGGTGTTAGGTGTTCAGAATAGCCTTTAAATTAGTGGAAATGATTGTTATTGAATGTTATTGAGGTTAATAATAGCGTAGGAGTGAAAATAAGCCCAAAAACTTGATTTTTACACTTTTTAGTTTTTTTTCACAAAAATTTTGAATCCAAAACCTTAAATCCGAACCAAAACCTTTCGGCAGGTGTTTTGCAAAACAAATCCGAACCCAAAACATCGCGAAAATCCGGATCCAAAACACAAAACACGAGACCTCAAAAGTCGCCGGTGCACATCCCTAATTTAAAGTAATCTACAAGCTGATTGAAACTGCCTAAAATGGATGCTGATGAGACAATTGCAAGTTTTTTAACCCTACAGTTGCTGGGAGAGAGTTGCTTATTCCATTAGACGGATTGCTAAGTGGAGTACTGATTTCAACCTGTACAAGTAAATAAGCTTCATGTGTCAGCCGAAACTTCGCTTAAACCTGTGGATTATAATTTACCCCATTGGGTTCTGTATATTATAAAGTAAACTAGAAAGCATCTAACCTGAACAAGCCGGATTAATTCTTGTTGCATCTCTGCTGATTTTTGTCCGATAAGTATAATCAGTATAATTGCACTAAATGTATTGTGTAGATTTATGCTTGGATATGGTTGAATCAAGATTACTAAAATGTGATTTATTTTGTGACATGTTGAATAACGTTGCATGTTGATGATATTGTGCTATTACTTCTCTACACTACCTCTACTGATCTTCTGCTGTGGTAAAGCCTTATGCCACAAGCAAAGAGAATAAACCCACGAGTTTATGCTGTTTTAGCCCTGTGTTACTTGTTTTATTCCAACACTACTGGGGGGACCTTCGCCTCTCTACCATACCACTAGGCCTGTAGAACTTTACTTATACTACTTTTGGGGTGTCGACCATCTGTCCCACAACTGGTCTCCCATCTCCCATGTTTTTGCACCTCAATCACTCGCTCTAATCCCACTACTAACGCACATATGTTTCTTGGCACAGGTTCAACCTAGTTTCATTCATTCCCAAACTCTCCTTCCTTTTCTAGTTATAGTGGTTTTTATGCCCCCCTTGCACCTTATGCTGGAGGGAAGGTTATAAAAGTTGGCAAGTATAAAAAAACTGCTGCTAATATGAGTTGAGAAGCAAACAATATTACTACTTACATATAGTACAGAACGACCTCTATCACTCAAGGGAGCTCTATATTCCAGAACTCCCAATTAAACAAGAGACATAATGAATGTACAGGAATAATCTCATCCAGGTTGAGACTAGATGGGGGACTTCCTTATTTTGTATCTAATTCTAGTATTTCTGGGTCTGTATCAGTTACATTTAATTGCACAGTAAAAAATACATATGATTAATGATAATGTTTTTTGCACACTACAAACTAGCACTCACTTATACTCAAAACTCAATAAAGTTATGATGCTTGTTACAGGAAATTGGATTAACCCATGCTGTCACAGAAACACTAAAGCCTATCCAAAAGTTACCAATTTATAACTGGTTATTTCCAGTTGTTGAATTGGAAATATAGTATAGTATAGAGATTTAGAACTGGTGCAAATGAATAAGTGAGTAGAATTTAATACATTTAAAATAAAGGCAGTAGAAGAAGAGGGGATATGGCGTACCACCTTATGCCGGTCCACTTATACAGCTGATTAATCTTAACACATGTGTTCTATCATATACGGATTTGATACTTCTGTTTTACATTTATGTTCCTGTCATAAAAAGGATTGTTTTAATGTCTGGAGTTAGACTACTTCCTCATTGTCATATTTAGCATATGATCATGTGTTTTTCTAAACAAATTAATATATCAATGAAATAAATGTCATTTATGATCATTCGATAATGGTGACAGGACGTCAGGATTGTCTTTTTTCCATGTGTCACTTTTGTGTGTGTGTGTGTGATGAGTTTATCTACATTGTTTTAAAGTGCTCAGAGAGATGCACTTTTCCACAAAAAGCGTAAGGAACATATACCCACCCTCAGAACAGGGAACTCCCCCCTAAATGTGCCCTCTACACCTTTCTATCTCATTTAAATGATTTTGTCCTGGAAAATGAAATCTCCTTTTTAAGAGTTAGTTCAAAAGTAGTAAAACTTACATCTTCTCTCATTGGAAACGATTTTAGACCCCCCACTGGTCCAACCATCTGTGCCTGTTCTTCCTTTGTGCAAAAGTTCTTCCTTTGTGCAAAAGGTCAAGTTGGGTACCATTGGGTACCCAACTTGACCTTCGAGGATATCTCCAGCTAGACTACTGGGGAAACTTTTTACACTGGTTATTGAAACACTTGCTTTAAAACAGGGGTGTCCAACCTTTTAGCTTACCTAGGCCACATTGGAAGACGATGAGTTGGTTTGGGCCGCACATAAGATACACTAACAATAACGATAGCTGATCATCCAAAAAACCATTGAAAACATAGTTAACATATATATATATATATATGAGAAAAAAAGTGATATATATATATATATATATATATATATATAATATATATATATATATATATATATATATATATATATATATATCACTTTTTTCAAATCCCCCTATACTTACCTTTCAATCGCCCTGTTCAAAAAATCCTCTCTAGTTATTATACTATAATCACTTTTTGTATTGTTTTGATGCAATATCAATAAAGTGCATTTAAGCCAGGCATTGTATATCAGGGTGCCCTGACCAGGCCTGCGGTACCTGACATATACACCACTGTGACCCCAAATTGTCACCTGTTTTGATAATTACACCACTATGTTAGTTAAGGGATAACAACTTATAATGGGCCAAAGAGAATAATATATAATGCCCCATTAGTAATACAAGTAGAAGTATGTAGCAGGGAGATAAGGTCCATGATGCTCCAGGACCAGGTGACTTTTATTCACTTGTCAGCATCTCTTGAAATAATAAAAAAAATCCCCCGTAAGTTACCTTGTAATTGGCTTGTTCTCCTGTCATCTTCTCTTCTTTTCTCCAATCCTGTGCTGCTGATTGTTCTTCTCGCGCGGGTGTCTCCTCTGTGCTGCGCTCCGCAATGGATGTGGGCGTGATGACATCATGCCGGACATTCACTGCGAGCACCGCACGGAGGAGGAGACAAGGGAGGGAGCCGGAGTACCAGCTGACGTTACCGCGTGACCGCAAGGTAAGTATTTTTTTTTCCATTAACAGTGCTGCCCCCTTGCCACAACTAAAACTCCTTATGGGCCACATTTACATGAGTGCTGGGCTGCATGCGGCCCGCGGGCCCGCGGGTTGGACAACCCTGCTTTAAAACTTACAGAACTGGAAAAAAAAAACATGAATCACACTGATGTGTCCAAAGGTTTTCAAGTTATAAAACCTAAGAGATTTACTCTTTTCCAATTTTTACAGGGCATAGAGTGACAATAAATATGCAGAATGGTAGATGACTTCAGCGGGTTGTCTTCAAAATAGTGTGACAGAATCAGTACACATTAATGCTTACACCTCCTGAGAGATTTAAACGGATTAAACATTTCTGTCGTTGTGTTATGAATTCAGTGTTTTGATTAACCTTTCTATTGCCTCTCAGGTTAAGGCAATTTTACAAAATGCTGCTTTTCATTTGTGTAGCTGGATCCTTTGATGCATGAAAATGTAAAACTTGTGCTTTCGGTTCCATCAATTAATTGCATACTGTGTAGAGAAAACATGTTCACTAACACGGAAGATCTAAGTCTACATTGTATACATGGTGTAAAAAAGATGTTTACAAGAACTGCATGAATCGAGCCTTGTACTGCACTCCAGTATCCAGAATCTCATCCTTCAACTTCTGCAGATCACCTATTTGTCTACTAATGTTTGCAGACTTTATGGAATTCTAGAGTACTAGCTAACAATCCAAATCCACCTTGACTCCTCATTATAGTTTAAGACATCTCATCCACATAGACCAGAGGGTAGATTTACAAAAGATTCTAAAAAGGAAAAGTGGAGGTGTTGCCCATAGCAACCAAATAAATTCTAGCTATCATTTTCTAGAATGTGCTAGGTTAATGATAGCTAGAATCTGATTGGTTGCTGTTGGCAACACCTCCACTTTCCCTTTTTAGAAACATTAGAAATATTCCCTCAACACCCCCCACCCCCAGAGTATCCAAAAACTGGATGTATTTTACATGAAAGTCACTTTTTTGCCATTAACATGTATACAAGGCTGTATACATGTGAACTAATTGACCTACCTGAATACCTTATGAGTTTATACTAAATTAAATCCCTCAAGCCTGGTATCTGTTCAATGTCTCAGAGAAAGTATCCTTTACTTAGGAGGGTGGTGCTTCTCTATCTTACACAGAGGCAGGGCCAGTAATGTTAAGGCAAGGTAAATACTATGCACTCAGAACTTTTTGTTCACAATGTTCTAAAGATGCAGGACGTGTCTTCAGATATCTGTAATTGTTTGGAGTGGGGAATTTTGTTCAATGTTTTATTCCTTATTTTTTCCTTATTGCTTATTATTACTTTGTATATAAAGTTGAAGTATTATTATTATTATTATTATTATTTATTTATAAGGCGCCACAAGGTTTCCGTAGCGCCGAACACAGTACAAACAATGGACAGTACAGGGAATAACAGTACAGAACAATAAACAAGTAGTACCAAAACTTCAGAGGCTCCAGGCAAAGCAGATGTAATGGAGTAGGAGCAGAAGAGAAGGTAGAGAGACAGGAGGGAGAAGGGCCCTGCTCATAAGAGCTTACATCCTAAAGGTTTCTTCAGTAGACAGTAGTCAACGAAGACTGAACAATGTATCTTAACTTCATGATTCATATATGAACATTTCTATTGTGGGATTTGGTTGTCCTCTTACACTTAAATTTCTTTCTCTTTAAGACTCTGCCATTCTGTAAAAGTGCTGAGAGAAACTCAATGACCTGCAAACCTCAATGTGTAATTTTCAGATATGAAGCTTGTAGGTAAAATGCCCCATTGAGTCCTACCCCGACATAAACACGTTCCTCCAAATTGTGAGTCGGTTGCATTATTAAGAGAAACCTATGTGATTCAATCTGTGAATCATTTCATTGCTACTCTTTCCACTGCACCATTCCAAGCTGAATATACACAGTATCATGTTTATGTTAATTCCTCTTTAATCATTTCATTTTCTAATAATATTCTAGAGAAGGATCACATGACACCCCAGCATTACAGTAGATTCATTCTGTGCAAAGCTTGGTTTGTTTAATTATAAACGATAACAAAAAATATCAACATTTGTACTGTTATGTGGTCCATGAAAAACAGATACAGTGTGATGGAAGAAACTTAGGTAATCTGAGGTAACTCAAAGAACGAGACACAGTGTCCATTTTAAGTAGATTTTCTCATCTGATTGACCTTTTGCTGCAGGCTTATATAGTGCCCATTGTGGTTGCTAATTGTGTATTTTTAGGTGAAAATATTCATATTTATTGTAGAGTAATTAGGCTTGAATCCAACATGTTAGTGCCACCCGGTGGAGCAAAGTGGTAGTCCCGAAGAGTAACAGGAGTGAATCAGATTTAAATGAACTAGTGAAGATTAGCATTAAACTATACACTATTGATCTTCAACAGCAATTGGTTTTTGAATCATTGTGGTTGCTGGACAAATAAGGAGATATGCAAGTATTTTAGCTTTATAGTGTTGCTACACATTATAGGGTTTTTAGATCATCTAAAGGAATTTCTCTAATAACAATAGTTAATTTCACAGAAAGAAATACACACAAAGATAGTCATAGATAAGAAATAAATACACTTAATTAAACAAGAGATGAGGGGCAAAAAAAACTCAGATGATTGCTAGAGGTTCATGTGGCTGATGTGATCATTTTGCAATATATTCAATAGCTGCTGTACTGTTCACAGACAAGTGCTATGCTGGGAACATACGCTACTCTCAATACCAGGCCTGGATGACCTGTGGCTCTCCATGAGTTGTGAAACTAAAAGTCCCAGCTCGCCCTGCCAGCTATTACCTGGTTATCACCTGGCAAAGCATTCTGGGGCTTGTAGCTTCACAACACCTGGAGAGCCACAGTTTGTCCAATCCTGCTGTAGGCTAACATTGAAAGCTAAAATGGATACCTATCTGGGTTTTATTCAGTAAATTGAAACATGGCAGTAGGTGTCAGGTCTATAACATACTTGTGACAACAAATTCTGCCAGAACACAGTCCACCTTCATTACAAGAGGAATGAACCTCTGAGAAACCAACACGTAGGACACCCTGGAGATGCTGTCCATAACTCTGTCCTTGTTGACTGTTCCTGTTGAATAGCCAATAGCAAGGCTCCATAACATCTCACGGTTGTCATCTTGGAATTGGCAAGAATTAGGGCTGCCATCCAATTAGCAGGATCTCCCGGAGTACAGTCAGCGTGAAATTAATTACCCAATGTACACAATAGGGAAACTATTAAGGCAAAGGAGCAGAAATTGTCAAGACTTTGAGCTGACTAGGTAAATTGTACATATGTAGTCTGAGTGTCATTGATATCTACACCTCTTAGTGTATGTTTATTGTTTTAGGATCAGGTGCTGGCTAGGCTGGGGGGCAGGGGGGCATCGGCCCACCAGATCAGTGCCATAATGGGCTAACTTGGGCTGGGTAACTGAACTACCTGCATTTTTTCAATTTAAAATGTACCTAATAGGCTGCTCAGCTCAGTCTCGGCCTCCAGGCTAAAATTTGCCAAACAGCCCCAGTTTAGGATACTGTTTCTAGTAGGAATGTCCCTATTGTTCAGTATTTCTGGATATGTAGTTTCATTATTGTTGAAAATATTAATGTAACTTCATGGATTTTGACTTGGTTCATTTGTGCTTTCTGTAATACACAGAACATATGGAGATATTGAGATATCCTTGAATTACTCTGAAAAACAAATTCTTGTTTTGCTCATATATTGGCAATGTCAGGATTCAGCTGTCCTCCTACTGCTTCTCATCGCTCTGAAGATATTCTGAGAATAGAACAATTTAACAAAATGTGCCCATATCGACAGAATTCAAAATAAATGTGCATCTTTAAGTCTGAAGTTACAGTCACTAAAATAATAATATAGTGAAATAAAAGTGGCGAGATTCAGAAATCCAGATCCCTTTCCAGAATCCGTTATCTTGTGTCTTCTGCATGACTTAACTGAATGCATATTAATTTAAATTATTATTTTTTAAACTTTTTAATTTTTTATTCAGTGCAATATGCAAATTGGTGAATTCCAACTAGTGAAACGAAATATATGATTTAATTTTTATGTCCACTCTTTGTTATATAACTATATTCCCTTATTGACAAAACAATATTCTGCAAAAACTATGATTTATTATCCTGTTACCTTATTAAATATTGTTTCTTTATATTGCGCCAATCACATTATGCAGAGAATATTTGTCAATCAAATCACTCTCTGCCACATTCTAAATTCCCTACCACACACACAAACACACAGGCACTTTATTGTCAGAAGCCAATTAATTGGAGGAAACCCACGCAAACACTGGGAGAACATACTAACTCCACACAAGGGAGTAATACTGCAGGACTGAGTCAGGTGGCAGAGTCGCAGGCACTTGGCACATCCCACCAAAGCACAGCGCATGCTCCTGCAGGTCCCATGTCACCGGTAATTGCACGCTACATGAGAGTTAACAGGTATGACAGCTTTGGCACCCCAGAGGTCTGGGTCCCTTGGCTTCAAACCCAGCTATCTCCCCTTCTTACCGGGCCTTACCCCATGCTCCATTATTTTGACTGTGAAAAATATGTAGTTGGTAAAAAACAATTATTGAGAAGGAAATGATTACCTAAATTAAACATAAAACCAATAAGAACTAAAATATTAAGTGTAGATACCGTCTGCGCTCAACCTACAATATGTAGCCCAACACCTTTTCTTATAGATTTGTTTGTTCTCCCCGTATTTGCATGGGTTTTCTCCGGGTGCACTGGTTTTCCTCCCACACTATAAAAACATACTGGTAGGTTAACTGCTGCAATCAAATTGACCATACATGCCAACCTTTTGAAGCTGGCTTCCAGGAGCTGGGTTTGAAGAGGTGGGCGTGTGGGGGAGGTACTTGAAAAATGCATTATTTTGGCCCGCCCCCACTATAAAATGCGGAAATTCACGGCATTGAATAGCGGGTGTGGGGCTTAATGACGTGATTAAGCCACGTCCCCGATATTAAGTGCCGTAAATTTTGGCATTTTTTTAGGATCCGGGAGTTGTGCCTACTCTACTGGATGTCCGGGAGGACTCCCCGAAATTCGGGAATCTCCCGGAAATTCCGGGAGAGTAGGCGAGTATGAAATTGACCCTAGTCTCTATGTCTGTGTGTGTGTATGTTAGTGAATTTAGATCGCAAGCTCCAATGGGGCAGGGACTGATGTGAGTGAGTTCTCTGCACAGTGCTGCGGGATTAGTTGCGCTATATAAATAGATGATGATGATGATGAAATTAGCATTAATATTATATGGTGAGAAAAAAGTTAATGCAAAATAGTTAGTGCTAATGTAGTATCTCATGAATTCATTGTGAAAATGTATAGATTTGTAGAGAAAGTTTTCTGACTGTTATTTTTCAAGAAGTCCTGATTCACAAGTGAAGCATGTGTGGATGTGGTCACTTATGAACCTTCAGGGATGATATTCTAATGGTTTATTAAAAGAGGGGTTCTAGTAAGTGTTCATTTCACAAGGAAAAGAAGGAATTCATCACTTCATCGTCTTATCACATAATTATTATTATTATTATTATTATTATTATTATTATTGTAGATTTGTAAAGCGTCAAAGGGCTCTGGTGCACCGCACAGTAGGGAAAACAGGACAAACATAAAACAAGGACATACAAGGTAGTCAAAATAAATGCAGACATGAAAACAATGGGTATGGAAGACCCTGCCGATTACAGATCTTACATTCTAAGTGGAAGAGGGCACAGCTGAGACAAGAGGAGCGAGTGTGGCTCAGATTGGAGATTGGGATAGCTGTGAAGATGCATTAGTGTGAATAGTGTTATCAAAGATAAGGTCACCTCTAAATAAAAGATGGGTTTTCCAAAGAGCATCTAAAGATTTGAAGGCTGTGGGAAAGTCTGATTTAGCATGGTAGGGGATTCCATAAGTGGGGAGCAGCACGGAAGAAGTCTTGTAGACTGAAGTGAGAGGTGGTTACCAGAGAGGAGACAAGACGCAGGTCAGAAGTAGAACTAAGAGGACAGGAAGGAGAGTATTTTGATATGAGATTTAAGATGTATGCAGGGGTAGTGTTGTTTAGGTGTTTGTAGGTAAGGGTGAGTAATTTGAATTTGATTCTGGAGGATACAGGGAGCCAGTGTAGGGAATTGCAAAGTGGTGCAGCAGATGTTAAGCGATGAGAGAGGAAGATCTGTCTTGCAGCAGCATTTAGGATCGATTGAAGTGTGGATATATGGGTGTCAGGAATGCCAGATTGCAGGAGGTTGCAATAGTCAAGACGGGAGACGATGAGAGAATGGATAAGAATTTACGTAGCATGCTGAGTAAGAAAAGGGTGTATTCTGACAATGTTTTTAAGGTGTAGTCGACAGGACTGGGAGTCTGGATATGAGGAATAAAGCAGAGGGTGGAGACAAGTGTGACACCAGGGCAGCGGGATTAGGAGACTGAGGAAATTGTGGTATTATCGACAGTGAGGGAGATTTGAGGGCAGGTGGTGACTCTGGCAGGAGGGAGGATAATAAGCTCTGTTTTGGACATGTTGAGCTTTAGGTAACATTGGAACATCCATGTGGAGATAGCAGGTTGGTTACATGAGATAGTAGAGAAGGAGAGAGGTCAGGGAAAGAGAGATAGATTTGGGTGTCATCAGCATAGAGGTGGTATTGGAGGCCGAATGAGCGAATTAGTGCACAGAAAGGACTATTCATATATTGTATTAATATTATTTTAAATTACAATTTATTGTCAAAAATTGGATTGCACTATGTTTTTGTTTTTTGTTTTACTATTATGATTTATGTGGATTTACAAGAAGAAGATCGAGAAGATCAAAATTGTGTCCATTTGAAAAATAAGTATATTCATATCATTCACTGTATTTTCACATTAAACTCAAGAGATACTACATTAGCGCCTGACTATTTTCTAAACATTAAACCAGACACATGCCTAGTTTGGCTCTATGGTAACTAGAACCCTGTTTTCATACCAGCGGCAAGCATTGGGCAAATGGACTATGCTGGAGGTAGGCATATGTAGCCATAGTGATGGGACAGATGCCATCCTGGGGGAAAATGCTTATTCAGCAAAGCTTTGCAAATTTCCAAATAATTTCATGCAGCACAGAAGTGATTTTACCCAGTTATGTAACAAACATGCTATTCTGGCCAATGCTGGTTTTTATACCTATCTTTCAAGCAAATAAGAGAATCCATGGCAAGTAGTGCATAGTATGTGGCATATTGGCCTAATATATATATATATATATATATATATATATATAGATGTATGTATTACAACTTACACATATTATTGTAGTAAAATGCTTTATTTAATAAACTCCACATCTCTGTCTTCAGTGAAGTGAGAACAATTCATCTATTGTCTCCATTTAAATAAGTCCTTCTTCTCATGTACTGATAGTCTCCATGGATTTAATGGGACATTTCACAAAGCATTCATTTTCTTCACATGCTATGTACTTATTTAAATTCACAGTGGTTGGCAGCCCTAATATGAATTGGTAGAAATTATAAAGACATTACATATCGTAAAACCACAAATGAAATAAAGCGTGTGTATTATTTCAGATACGAGTGTTGACTGCTGTTATATTTCACTGGATTATTAAGGATTATTTATGTTGTCCACGGTACAAGTATTTATTCTTGGCATTTCATTAACTTTTTTTCCCCATTTTGAATGCAGAAGTAAAGTTGTAGACTATAGACTTCATTCAGCGGAATAAAAGAACTGCGGATCGCTGTTTATGGGGGAATATTTAAGATTAAAGCATAAAACAGGCAGTAAATAATAAACACACAGCGGTGAGAGCTGGAATATTTATTTACATGGAGATGTACATTTTTTTATACGTGTTGCCTTCAATGGATAGTGGATGAGTGAATGGAATACTTTGCTAACTTGATTTAAAAATAGATTTTGGAGGTAAGTTTGTAATAGAAAGATGTGTTTTTTTATAGGAGATTGTGTGAATGGCACTGATACTAGTATAAGCCGGTATCACATGCGTAAATTAACTGTAAAATGCCGCAGGAGTCCCACTTAATATGCTCCTGTGCAAATATCTGGTTAATACGGTACTGAAATCTTCAGGGTTTTTTGTTTCCCTTGCACCTCTATTTACGTAAAAGCTTAATACACATAACATTGTCCTTTGTTTGCCAAATATAATCTTGATGTTCTCTCCTTCTCATGTTTAAGGTAAGCATTAAGGGCCTCATTTAGAATTACAAGGAAATCCATCCAGTAGGTACAATTTTGTGCCTTAGCAAAACTATGTTACCAGAGGGGGGGTGAAGACTGAAAATTAAAATTGTTAGGAAAGATTTAAAGTTGGGAGGAGGGAGCGTGTCCTAGCTCAGCTCTAAATTGCAGTCTACAAATAAATCTGTCCAGTATTTGTGTGCTACATGTAAAAGCTGCCGGTATTTCCCCTTTACATGCAAAGAGGACATTTGCACCTGTGAGAGGATGGACCGCCTATGCCACCCTGTCTGTTGTTGCTGGGAAGCGGGTCAGCTTGCTTTGCACCATTCCCTCTCTTTATGGCAAATGTGCCCTCTAACCGCAGTAGGAGGGGCTTACAATGCTGCCACCACTGTACTCCTTCACAGCATCCAGAACCGGGTTCCTTCTGGTTAACTGTCTCGGCTAGTGTACCCCCTTGCTGGTGCACCTGGGGTGGTACCCCTGACATCTTCTATAGATCAGGGTTGCTGTGGATGGATCCCCCTGGCCTATCATACTGGCCAGAGCTGCTGGGTAGTGGGCAGAGCGGTGGTACCGGAAAGCTGGTCCAAACCTCAGGACAGCAAGGAACGGAATAGAGTTGGGTCTATTCTGTGGGTCACAGGAATTTCAGCATGGAAGAAGTTTTCAAGCAGATCATTGAAGCAAGTGATGTTTATTTAGCTCCAATAGTCCTAACAAGGACAGTTCACACTGGTTGAAGGTACCAGTGATCAGGTCAGATGGAACAATAATGATACATTTCAGTATAAACCAGTGCTGTTTTATTCAGTTTTGGACACAGCCTTGCTTACCCCCCTGTAAGCCTGCTCCCTGAAGCCTGAGTTGTTTTTAGTATCAGAATGCAATATGTTTCCCCAAACATGGATTTAAATGCATTTTATACTTGACAAAATTTGTAGTCAACTGTGATATCCTAAATCACATTGATTAGATATTTCCTTTCACTTTAACCAGGATACAAGTAACGGCTCCCTGTTGTGTAGTCAAGTGTTGGTCACTCACATTGAATAGACTTACTTACCATCTCCTGCTATCAGCAAAACAGACTCCCTCCCCACATATGATTAGTTGGAAATTTCCTCTAGCAAAGTTACAAAACCCCAAACAAGATTTATTTCCATAAAAAACACATCCCAATGTAACACTTGCAATTATATACATTGGTGCCTGCACCAGTAATTGAAATACATTTCTACATTAAATTATTTCTACATGGTCCAGCCACAAATAAGTTATTTATAAGCCTTTCAGCCACAGCACCCCTCTGCAACATGGCATGATGAAGTCAAAGCCCTAATGGGACTTAACTGGGCAGTATTTTTGGAGAAAATATTAAAAGTTTAATGCAATAATAAGGGTGGTTGTAAAGTGTAGGAAATTTGGACCTTGATGTGACAATTACACATTTTCCATGTATGTTCCTTCAGATTTTTTAAGGCGACTCCTATAGCAAAGAACAGACATATACCTTGATATGCCCTTGGCAGACCACCTGGGTGCTGTGCAGAGTCAAGGCACATCTGGCTCTGGCTCTGTTCGCAGTTGAGGTTCTTTGACTCTCTAATGCTCAGTTTCTACACAGGGGTTAGTTGTCTACATTTCAGTGACTTCTACTATATGAGTTTTATGCTAAAAACTGGACAAGAGCAAAATTTTTAGTACTGTTCTGTAAAATATTCACTTCAATCCACATTAGTTTTACACGTTTCTTAAATGGAAATTGACTTTAAGAGTTCCCAGCCTTACCTTAACCACACCAGACAGGAGATTGAATTGACCATAGTCATCCCAGCTCTATTCATGGATTATGAATCCGAAATGCTAATTTTTAGACACTGTGTGGAACAGGCAAAGCAACATCACCACTTAAGGAACGGGGATTTTGATTAACTGAGAGTTTTGCTGCGCTTTTGCTAATTTTTTTTCAATTTAAATCTGCCAAGAAGTCTGTAGGATTACCTGCACCTGTATTTATATGTCCTTAATTAGTACTACTTACCTAATTTGTCTGTGATTTTCAGGTGCAAAACCTGTTCCGAAAGATATATCCAAGAATCTTTATTGTGCCTGATCCCAGTCTTTTAACAGTAACTGGACAATACCGAAACCCTTATTAATCCCGATGGATCTTTTTATCAGTTTCTTCTTTTCCTTTTACATTTATAGACAGCTGCAAAATACCACTTCTCCTGTTCTCAACTGGGTGTAAATCTTGTTTCCTGTTCTTAATCAATATGTCTGAAAAATTGCACATTGTCATTTCTTTTGTTGTCATAGAAGAGTCTGCAACAATATTCAGGTGCACTGAACGAACTGCAGTTGTTCACATGAGGAAGCTTGTGGATCCAAGAGACCAGGTCTATGCTCTCATTAAATGCCCATCACAAAGACGTTGTTCAAGACCAAAGAGGTGCATGAATATTCAGCACTCAGATGGTCACACACCTGCATGAAAATGCATGTCTACATTGGTGCACAATGCGCATAAGCTACCTAAGAAAATCAGCTGCTAGAATTCAATGCCTAAATATCTTTAGTCTATCTGCTGTTCTTGACACATTCCTGCTTTGGATTCCTATGTATGATCTGATTTCTCCTGATGTATACTTGCTTGCCCATACCTTTGGTACCTCATTTATTGTATTTTGTCCTGTCCTGTCTCCTGCTATTGCTTGTCTGCCAACTCTCCTCACCGCTGGCCTTTCTCCTGGTATTGCTTGTCTATAAACTGCCCTGACCTCTGACAAGTCTTCTGATATTGCTTTTCTGCCACCTGTCCTGACATCTGACCTGATAATAATTGACTGCTGCCTGTCATGTGGCCTGTCATGACCTGTGACCTGTCTTGTGCTATTGGTAACATGACATGTACCCTAAACTCTATTGCTTGTCTGCCACCTGCCCTGAGCTATGGGCTTTCTCCTGGTATTATTTGTCTGCAGCATGCCCCGACTCTTGAATTGTCTCCTGATATTGATTTTATGCAGCCTCCTCTGATATCTGATCTGTTTCCTGATGTCACTTGTCTGCTGCCTGTCATGAGCTCTAACCTATCTCCTGATTTTGCTTTGCTGCCATTTGTCCTAACCTCTACCATTTTTAAGTTATTTTCTCTTCCTGCCATCTGTCCTAACCTTTGGCCTGTCTCCGAATATTACTTGTCTGCTACCTGCCCTGATCTTGTGTTTGTCTCCTGATATTGTTTGCCTTCTACCTGCCCCAACCCCTGTCCTGTCGCTTGATATTGCTTTGATGACACCTCTGTGGACTTCTACAATCTCTCCTTGTTTTCCTTGCCTGCTACCTACACTGACTCACTCTTTTGCATTTAGCTTTCCTACTAAACAAACACATTGCACTTGCTCAAAGTTCTGTCAGTAAAGATTAACAGTGTGAGGGCCCCATCCTCTACCCTGACCATGTTCCCATTAAAATCATCCTGGCATATCTCTGCTTAGCTTTGAAGTCAGTTTTTTCTGCTCTCTGAATACTTTCTCTATCTCTATCTTACACTTTCATGAAAACATTTAAGTACATATTGATTAGTGCATGCTATAAAGTTGAGACTAGGCTATAGATGAACTCCAGTGACTTATTTATGTATATCATAATAATATAACATATCCTCAACTGTATATGATGAGTATATTTTGGTAAACAAAGTTTAGAGGGCAATGAGCTCCTTCACAAATTTGTTAGGTGTCTAAACTTTTTTACTCCCACACCTGGCAATATCAAATATAAAGCTGTTGGAACATTGATGCTTAACACTGTTCTTCCTGAGCTAAGCACAAGAAGATGGAAGAGGAAAAATGGATCCTCTAACAAATATGTTATAGGACTGCACAGAGAATATATTGAGTTTCTAAAAAGATAAAGCTTCATTTCTGTTTTTCTTACAGAGAGGTCTGAAATCAGCAGAGCCTGAGGACCACAGGAACAACTTGGAAATGCAGCGAAGAGGTGACTTTCCTGATGTCAACACTGGATTCTCTAGAAGCTTGATTGCAGGGTATGGTAGTGTTTGGAGAAGATTTTATTTTGGACCATTGACACCTCACAGGATTCCGAGGCAGCCGAGCAGTGTCTATCGCAAGGGCTTTGAGCAGCTGTGCCTAATTGACTGAGATGGGCATATACATTGATGTCACAGAGTGCTGCTTATTTAAGAGACGAGCCTGCAGAACATTCCCAATCCCTGAGGAAGCTTGTAGAGGTGAAACGCAAAACCGGAAGTTGGAACGCATATGCGTTCCAAATAACCGTGAAGTTTGCAGTCTCCCGGGCCCGGGCTTAGGGGAAGACTGGTAAGAAAATTCTCTGTCTAGGGAGAACACTGTGCTACAGACCTATCGTCTCAACACCACCGAGGGTATATCATAGTCAAGAAAAACGTGAGTACTCACGCAACCACAAATGAATTTACTAATCTGTTAAAGGACCATTATTACAACACTGATGAGTGCTGAAGGACTGAGGACTGATTAGAGTAAGCAAAATTATGCAATTGTATTTATTGAAATGTTCAGATATATTGAGATTAAATATATTTAATGCCACATTGGAATTTTTTAAGTGTAATATGTAGTACAAGGGATAAGAACATTGATATATCATTTCTGTTTTACCAGTTTTGATGAACCCTAAAAGCCACCCTGATTAAATAAAGGAAGAAGGTCTACAATATAATGAGAAGCTATAAAAATCACCAGCGTCAGATGTGAGCGAGTCAGCAAATAATGTATGTGTCACAATGTTTACTAAAATAGGAACTGCGAGGCAGGTAGTCTAAAATGCCCCCGGTATTCACCAGAGACCCCCACAAGAAGATATGGGCTTGACTGCATGGAATTGATCTTAGCAAGGTGAACAAGTATTGAAGGAACCGAAGGAGAATCCAAAGTGGTTATCAAGAATTACCATGGTCATACCAGGAAAGAGAATATAAGCCACAATTATGAAAAGCAGAACCAAAATCAGGGGACAGGCAAAGGTCAGTAACTGAACAACAATCCAATTTACATATAATGTAATAGAGCTATCCACAGGAAACTGAACATAGACTATTAACATTCAGGTACTGGGTAGCTGATTGAGGATGCTTTATATAACTCTGTTAACAGCAAGGTCAGTGAGCATGGAGACTTAGCTCCCTGCATCAGATATCTGGCTTGTATTCCCTTGCCTAGTAATGGGACATGCAAAGGTCCGCCCAGAAAATGTGTCCCGCTACTGTGTAACAGGTGCATCGGCTCTGGGAGGAGGATGAGGAGGAGGAAGGCATCTGTCCATACCAGTGGAGGACAGAGGAGGGACGGGGCCTGACAGTATGTCATGCAGCACACAAATTTTATGTTCCACGTCAGAGAGGGCAGCACTAAAGTGCTGAGGTGGAGGGCATAACAAAAACAATGTGTATGTTTATAGAAATATGTCTTAATTACTGTAACCTTCTCCTCACCAGCCTCCGCCAATCTCATCTTGCCCACCTTTGTTCTATTCTTAATGCGGCTGCAAGTCTTATCTTTCTTTCACACCGCTACTCCTCTGCCTCTCCTCTCTGCCTTCTCTTACACTGGCTCTCTTTCCCTTACGGAATCCCCTTTAAACTCATCACCATCACCTACCTACAAGGCCCTCTCCCATTCGACTGCCCAATGTATTTCCAACCTCCTCTCCATCCACACTATCTCCCACCCTCCGTACCGATCGCCTCATCCCATTCCAGAAAAAAAGATTTCTCCCATGCTGCCCCCCTCCACTGAAATGGTTTCCCTTGCTCCATACTTCTGTCCCCTAATCTGAGCACCTTCAAACAGACAATCAAAACTCATCTGCTCCTCAAAGCTTACCAGCCATTCATCTAACTTTCTCCATGCTTGTTCTGCTCAATTCACACTTCCCAGTTCCCACTCCTCTTGCGCTTCATCCCCTCCACTGACTCCTCTCATCCCTGCTGCCTGTTAGCCCTCCATTTGGTATATAAGCTCTCACGAGCAGGACCCTCTTCCCTTCTGTCTCTTTACCATTTATTCTTCTCCAACGTCAATGTACTTGCTTGGAGCTATTGGATTCTTGTGTTTACTCATTTTGTTCTGTTCTGTTGTACCTTGTATGTTCTACTGTTTGTACTGTGCTTTGTATTTTGTACAGCGCTGCAGAAAACTTGTGGCATTTAATTAAAGGATAATAATAATAATTGATATGCATGGCCTATATATTATGGCCCCCATTTAACGTTAAGAGCAATTCCCGGTAAAATTATAAAATTGCAACTGGATAATCCATGTTGTGATGCAATGGTGCAAGTGCAATTTTATTTTACATTCAGTGAAAATACTGGCTGCTTTTAAATCCAGCACACAAATACTGCACAGTTTATGTGTACACTGTGATTAAAAATTGAGGTATGATGCTCCTTTCAACTATAAATCTGACCATATTTTAAATTTGCTCTACCCTGCAGCATAGTATGGAATTCCAAGCTGTAAAATTGTACCCTTTAGCTGGATTTACTGCTAACTCTAAAAGATCTTAATGCATTTCTATTACACTCTATACAGACACAGGGCACTACACCTCCAACATGACCTGACCACTGGACATGATCATAATACAATTCTATTACACTCTATACAGACATAATACACTACACCCCGAACATGACCTAACCACTGGACATGATCATAATACAATTCTATTACACTGTATACAGACATAGGACACTACACCCCCACCATGACCTGACCACTGGACATGATCATAATGTAATTCTATTACACTCTATACAGACATAGGACACTACATCCCCAACATGACCTGACCACTGGACATGACCATAATACAATTCTATTACACTGTATACAGAAATAGGGCACTACATCCCCAACATGACCTGACCACTGGACATGATCTGAAAACACTTCTAAATTAAGCTAGGTACACACTACAGGGTTTTTGTCCAATAATCGGCTCAATCAGCCGACATACGAATGCTCGTTCAAAAGTAGTGACACGATCGTCGAAATTCTGCCCAAATGGACGATTGTCGCCTCATTTGGTTGGTCGTACCGTTAAATATTTTAGTGTAGTGTAGTGTGTATAAACTTCCGTCCAATCCAAGACAATCCTCCGATACTTCCTCGACCTGGGGGGCATGTGTATGTAAATTTTTGATGTCTGTCCTAGTCCCACATGGTGCGGTATCCGCACAGCACAGGCTTGTGTTTTGTATAAATGTGTATTGCACCTGTCTGGCTGCAGACCATTACACGTGTATAAAGCACGTGTGTTAGTACCCTTTGCATCTATGTTGGCAATCAATTCACATTTAACCTTTATAAACTTTATAAACTTTTAAAGTTATAAAGTCATATTAACCTTTATTAATTAATATTTGTAAAATACCCTGAATACACCACACAGTGTTCATGCAACAGTTTTAATGCAGGTAAAAAAAAAAATATATAAAATTTGTATAGTACAATATGACACGTGAAAAAAAAATAGTATTACACTGAAAGGGTGCTACTAGTTTATGGCACAACAGTTGCAAACAGCATATACATGTCATCAAAAGTATTATCAAGGTTTTTAATTATTTCTTGATGTTGGCAATATTTCCTTTCATTTCTTTAAAATATTCGTTGAGCTTGGCAACATTTTTTTCTTCCTCGGAACTTTCATCGGATATGAGGATGGTATCTATGAAGCAAGAAAATATTTTTTTTTTACCATTACACTTCTATATCTGTAATAAAGTTAATGAAAGTTTTAATCCAACACCTGAAATGTGCTCACCTTGCACACTACTCGAGATCAGTTTGTGTTGTGTTCCCTCTGGCACATTTATTTTTTCTTGTTTGATAACAGGTGTTATTACATCAGTGGTATCTACACTGGCCTTCTCACCGTTAATTCTTCCTTCTGACAAAACAATAATCATGTGTTTGGTTCATGTGACAGTAGAATGAAATACACAGTGTCGGACTCGGGCATGAAGGGCCCACCGAGGGACTGCAACGCTGGGAGCCCACCAGAGGGGGTGTGGCTAGCCATCATAGAGGCGTGACCAGACACTAGTGGGGGAGTGGTCAGCCCACGAAGGACAGCTAGCACCATAGTGTAGTATATAAATAATGTAGTGTGTATATAAAGAGTACACAGTGTTGACCTGCCCCTTAGATTGGCAGAACAGTCACCAAAAATCGGGATTGTCCAACTAGACCAGACTTGGCTAACCTGTGGCACTCCAGGTGTTGTGAAAGGGCAAGCCCCAGTATGCTTTGCCAATATATAGCAGCTTATTGCTGGAAGGGTATGCTGGGACTTGTAGTTTTACAACACCTGGAGTACCACAGGTTAGCCAAACCTGCACTAGACTCAGAACATTTGACAGACTGTCCTACCTGTTCTTGTCACTTTTACCATCTGTGGCTGCTGGTTTCTTTAGTTGCGGTTTATCTGGATCCTGGAATGTTGAGGGCCCTATTTGGAAAAAATAATGGGTACAATTAGAAAATTCCAACCAGCCTCGTCATTAAATAAATAGGACCCACAATTAATACTTAGGCCTTCCTCCAGACCCAACATTAAATTAATAGTATTCCCATTTAATAAACAACCTGATACCCTCCCTCAAAACAGCCCCAGCAATAAATTAATAGCATTTACATTTAATAGATCCATTTCCCACAACCATTCCCAGAATTAAATAATATTCACATTTAATAGATAGCCCTCCTCCCCACACTCAGCCTCACATTCAATTATAGACCCAAAACACCACAGCATTAAATTAAAGGTCCCATCACCCCCTCCCTATAGTGTTCTCTGTCCAGCCCCCCTCCCTATAGTTTAGCATAGGCAACCCCCTTCCCTATAGTTTAGCATAGGCAGCCACCCTCCCTATAGTTTAGTGTAGAACGGCAGCCCACCTATAGTTTAGTATAGTCAGCCCCCCTATGCCACACAGTAGTGCCCCCAAACAATATTATTCCACACAGTAGTGCCCCCAAACAATATTATGGCACACAGGAGTGCCCCCAAACAATATTATGCCACACAGGAGTGCCCCTAAACAATATTATGCCACACAGGAGTGCCCCCAATGTTATCCCAAACAGTAGTGCCCCCAATGTTATCCCACACAGTAGTGCCATGTTATGGCACACAGTAGTACCAAAAATTCACAAACGTTACACTATAGTGTCCCCAATTCATATTATACCTGCAATAGTGCCACCCAATAAATATATATATATATATATATGATATCAGATGGGAAGGGGTATGGCGCCTAAGGTGTAAATTTATGGGTACAGTAGCCCACAAAACCAAGGGATGTGCACATGCGTACCAACTTTAAACTTGAAAACAGCTCATCAAAATCAGGGTAGACGCTTTCACTGCAGTCGCTTGCGTTCACTGTAGCTCATAAATTCATGCAATGAGAGAAAAATCACCAATAGTGTGATACCATAACAGACGTACTTGCATATAGTGCCACCACCCAGATATATGCGTTCCAAAAGAGATGTATAAATGATAAATAGTGGTATAATACAACGTAGAAGTGGCCGCGTACCGAAGGTAATAGGGGAAACCGCTTATCTGTGATTTAATTCCGTGACTGTGTCCTCAGCTTATCCTGGTATGGAAACAACTTGTCTATTCTCTAACACGCTCAGCCCCAGCAAACAGGTAACACTCAGCAGGTATATGTTAAAAAGTAGAGAAAAGTATATATATATATATATATATATATATATATATATATATATATATAAATAAATGACACGCACACACACATTGTGTATATATATATATATATATATATATATATATATATATATATATATATATACACAATGTGTGTATGTGTGTCATATATATGTATGTGTGTGTGTGTGTATATATATATATATATATATATATATATACACACACACACACATACACATATATATATATATATATATATATATATATATATATATATATGACACACAGTTATAGCACAAAAAATATATACAATTGGCTGAAAGCTACTTACCCATATGTTGAGTGTAGCAGCCTCTCTGCTCCTTGATGCTCCCGGCAGCCTCTCAGGCATCCATCAGGCAGTCAGCTGACAGGGGTAGGGGAGGGGGTGGGTCACATGATCACAGCTGCGATCGCATTTGGAAGATGACAGACTGTCACTGACAGGCTGTTATCTTCCAAATGCGATCGCAGCTGCGATCACATTTAAAGCAACGGGGACGTGGGGGAGGATAGCAGGCTCCTTAGTGGGGACAACGGGTCCCCAGGGGCAGATCCGCCCACTTTTGAAAGGGGGTGTGGCCGTGAGACAGTGGGGCCCACCGGTGATTTTTCCGGTATCCTGGTGGGCCAGTCAGACGCTGGAAATACATAATACGGTAGTATTATGTATTTCATTCTAGTATTATGTATTTCATGTATAGTCGTGTAGTGTACCTGTTTGTACCTTCAAACAGGTACACTACACGACTACACGTGCTACTCACTTTTTTTACTGTTTCTACGGATTCGCTCCAGTCTCCATGCATCTTTATTTTTAAGGTCCGACAACCTCTTATTGACTTGGAATTTATTTATTTTATTTTTTCCTTCAGTAATCGCAGTAGTTTTTGCATTATCAATTCCTTTATATTATTAACTTTTCTGTACTTTCGCTTTTGACAGTCGTAGTCGTACTGGTCCAGTACTTTTACCATCATCTCCATCTCTATTGGGCTCATTGACTTTGCTCTTTTAACTGCAGTACATTCTTCTTGAACATCTCCATCCCCCACCTTAACTTTTCCAACATTTTTTGGCCCTTCCAGCACCATTTCTGAGTGTGTCTCCGTCTCCATTGCTTCAACCCCCACTAACACCTTCTCTTCACTTGCCATCTTCTCACGTTCCTCAGCTCCAGACAGGCTCCTCTATAATTTTATACACTCAGACATGGGCGTTCGTTTATGCTGTGTACCAATCAGTGATGATGCCCGCAGAGAATGGAGCATTGTGGGTGATGCCTATTCGTGTATGGATTCTTTTTGCTATAACTGTAACCCGTTCATGACCATTACATACGAAGGGATTTTACAATTCTTCTGAGCTATACATTCTTTCACATATATGGTAAGTTCTTTCTAATTGGTGCATACATGTGTACTTGCATTGGTTTATTGTACAGCACAGATGGGACATATGTTTATTCTTATTATACCAAAACAGAACACAATGGCTTGAGAAAGAAATGCTGACCTAATAAAGGATTTTATTGAGACCTACAGGGCTCACCCATGTTTGTGGAAAGCCAAATCCAAAGATTATTCGAACAAAATGATGCAAAACATGGCAATGCAAGAGCTTGTAAAAGCATGTCTGCCATATCACCCTGGAGCAACTGATGAATGGGCAAAAAGCAAGATCCAGAACCTTAGGACTGTGTATAAAAAGTAATTAAATAGAGTTGAAGCAGCCAAAAAATCAGGAGCTACAGCTGAAGACGTGTATGTGCCAAAGCTATGGTACTTTAATCTGTTACACTTTGTGAGGGGCCAAGAAACACCACGTACGTCCACTAGCAGCATGCCCACAGACAGCAGTTCATCCACAGAGGTAGAGCAAGCATATGATATACCTGCAAGCGGCACAGTAAGTACAGTACATTATGATGTTGCCATGTAACAGATTTATTCATGTTCAAAGAATCAACAACACAATAACAATACATAACATGTATAAAAACCGTTGTCATAAGCAATCATTCTGCCATGGCATGACACCATCACCGTTGAAATACGTAAGGTACACTTCTCGATTTAATTTTGACAATGTACTACTATTTTTAGAGTGTCCACACTCTTATGGTGTCAAGCCCACTACCTCCATGTCCTCGGCATTACTTTCCACATTGGCCTGAGTGGTACGTTCACTGTTGCTTTTTTTACGCCGTAGAAAGTTATGCAGAACACAACAGGCCATCACTACTTTGTTGACTTTGTCGAAACGCAGGTTTATTGCAGAATGAAAAACTCGGAACCTGTTACTTAGAATCCCAAAGGCATTTTCAACTACACACCGAGCACGTGACAGTCTGTAATTAAATATAGGCCTTTCAATGCTAAGATTTCTTTGTGGGTACGGTTTTAAAACATTGTTGTGCAATGCAAAGGCGTCATCTGCCACAAACACACAGTTTGGTCCATATTTTGTGCTACTCCGTGATGGAAGGTTAAGGGCATTGTTTTGTAGTTTGTTATGGAAGGTAGTATTCTCCAATGCACCTCCATCTGAGACTCTTGCATTTTTTCCAATGTCCACAAATAAGAATTCATAGTTCGCATTCACTATGGCCATTAAAATAATGCTAACAAATCTTTTGTAATTATAGTAGAAAGATCCACTGTTTGATGGTGGCATAATTCAGACATGTTTACCATCAATGGCACCACCGCAATTTGGGAAATTCCATAGTCTCGCAAAGTCTTCTGCTATCACTTTCCAGTCTTCCTCTGTCGATGGAAACTGAAACATAAAGATGTGTAAATAGTTTAGATTTGAACATGCATTCAATTGCATTCCCTTATTCGTTTGCTCTTTTTCAGCCTGCACTACTGTCTGATGGGCTCTTGCTGGATGTTGAAGTCCAGGAAGAGACAACAATTTATAGCACTGCACGTGAAAGCCAGCTAACTGCTGACAGCCAGGATGTGACCCAAGCTGGTACACTAGCAAAAAACATTCAGAAGCGAAAGAGACGCAGAATAAAGGAAATACAAGAAAGTGATGCACTAACAGAAAAGATGCTTGATTGCGCTAACACTTTGATAACAAAAACAAAGGAACAGGACATATTTGATTTCCTGGGAGCAACAATAGCTAGCAATTTGAGAAGTAGTAGCAAGCGCATACAAGATGAAATGGAGCTGCTACTGTGCGACCTCATGTGTAGGGCAACCGCTGAAGATTTGTGGCCGAACACAGTTATTTCCCCATCTAACCGCAGACACAATCATTCACAGTTCACACAGCACAGTTGCAGCATGTTACCATGGGTGGACAAAGCGTAATGTCTCAACCTTGTATGACATCCACACCAATAGCATCAGGAAGGATGCCACATTACGCTGGGGATGCATCTGGAATGGACACAAGTGAAATTTTGCACTACCAACAATTATAAACTGTTGCTCTGGTCCAAATAATTAATGCATTGCACGTTACAAGTTACGTGTATTTTTACAATTTTATTTATGGTAATATGTATGGTAATAAACCACTATTTTTAAAATAAATACTATTGCTTTTCACCAACCTTCATATAATAATCACTGAGAACTTGGATGATAGCATCACAGGTATCAGGTATTATCATGCCAAGAGCTTGAGGTGAAATAGCTGTGCTGTATTTAAGATCTTCCAGTGTTCACCCTGTTGACAAAAATCTTAGTGTTGCCACAAGTCTTTGCTCTAGCGGTATTGGTCTCCGTAAATAGGTGTTCTCCCTCTGGAAGAGAGGGGTTACTAGTTTAAGCAGTTCCTGAAAAGTGGCATCATTCATACGAAGAAAATTGTTAAAGTTATCTGGGTTGTTGTCCCGTATCTCCTGTAGCAGCGGCATATGAGAGAACGTGTCTCTCCTCTTGAACCAATCTTTGCTCCAACAAGATCTACTCTTTCTCCTTCTTTCTCTTTGGTTCCGTACCTGCAGTCTTCTTGCCACAGCAAGCAGGAAAAGTGCAGTTGCTTGTTCTTGTACTACTGTATACATTGTAGGTTTACAAATAGGAATGAATGAAGAGACAGCGTTGCCTTCTCTTTTTACGCGGTTTTGGGTGTTAACTATAGCGAAAGCTCTGCCCCTTTATGCTAATGTCTTTGGTATATCGTTACATGCCCCGCAAATGTTGCTTCAGTGTGTGCGAAATTGCAATCATTGCTCACGACAACATGGCTGTAAAAAGTCGCCAAAGGGACGTCCGCACTTCCCTTTATCGTCCTAAACAAGGCTAGTGTGTATGCAGTCCATGGACCGAGCGATCGGACCATCGATCGCATTTAAAATCGATCGGCATAAAAAGTTGTTGGAAATTTCTGTAGTGTGTACCTAGCTTAAATTACTATATACAGTTAATTACTTATCAAGGAGCTAATGACCTTCATAAATGGGACATCACACTCCAAAGTCCCCTAGAAAAGATAACAATAATTTATTAACACAAACATTTTTTTGTTTTTTTTAAAAATAAATAGTAAATGAATACTTGGTATTTAGTCAATCGACTATTCAACACTTTATTAGTTTTATCTTATGTGTATTCAGGACAAAAGTGGACTATATAGGACAAACATAAAAAAATAATACGATAGTCAATTGTATTGTTATTTGGCCACAAAAAGCATTGGTGAAAATTTTGCTGAAAAGTTTAGTATTTCAAAGACTATAACTAAACAGCAAACCTAACTCCAATAAAAACTAATATATCAGCACTATTTTGGCACTCAGTGTTGTGTTACTGGAGTACCATGGCAGAAATCCATGTCTTCGCTCCTCATGGTCTAAAATATGAATATTTAATGCACTGTGCAGTTGATGGGCTCTAATTAGCATTTGGCACTGCTCACTTCCAATGTGTTGAGAACTAATTCTTGAAAAGAAAAAAAAACATATTTATGGTGACTGTTTTCTGTATAGTACCTGCTTCTATTTTGTTATATCACTATGGTGAGAACTTACTAGTTCCAGAAAGTAATATACAGTAATGGGCACAGAACTTTTTCCAAGAATAAAATGAATTAGACAAGAACACCCTTTTAAAGTTCAGTGATTTATATCCTTTGTTGTCAGTTTCAGAAATATAGATGCTAGTATGCTACTAATTTATATAAAAAAAGAAATCACAGTTAAAGTGCTGTCGACTTTTATATTACTTACAGTTTATTATTTATTGTTTTGTCTCCACTACTTTTACTAAATACATTGGTTTATCTTTCTCTTTTAGCTCTGTGATTTTCAGCTATGTCTTTTTTTTTCTAGGTCAATGAGGGAAACCAAGCCTACTAAAAGCAAGAGCTCCCACGCAGGGGTGGTTTATTTGTTAATTAAATAACATCCCAGACCTCAGTAACTTTGAAAGAGTGGTGATAGTTGCGACGCGTTCGGCAGAGGCTTCAACTCAACATGGAAAATTGCTTTTAAGAAAGCTGTTTATTATACAGTAATTATGGTATAAATTACCAACACTGTCCTATATGCCATTGCTGGACACTTAACTTAAAGTTATGGTTTGATACAATTAGGCAGTGTTTTTGCTAAATGTATGGAAAAGTCAGATATATGCATCTTTGTAATTGTTTTTATGTAGTGTAAATAAATCAGAATATACTGTCTTTGTCCTGTATCATTTTTTCTTAAGGAATTTTATAGTTCAAAACTTCCGAAAAAAATATATGTTTTCCCTTTTTGGAAGTAAAAAGTGACTTTACTATAATTTAATATCCTTTCACAAACTTCTGGATCACTCTCAGTTTTTATGTTTCTGCCAGACATGCTTCAATCACCAGAAAGTCACGCGTTTCTTTAGAAATGGGATTATAATCTGGCATGAACACAACCTTATTTCCACGCTTAAACTAAGCTCTGCCTCTACTTTGTTCCTTTTGCCAACACATTGTTTTTTTTGTGATCAGTGCCTGTAAATTAATTTAAATGGAAACATTATGAGAAAAGACACAGTTTTTAATTTGCTTGATTCATTGTACGCATCGAAAACGCTGTTTCTTCGTCTGTGTGGCGAAGTAACATGGCAGATATCCACTTTTTGGTTCCTCATGGAAGAAACTGAATTTTTAATATGATGTCTCTTTGATGGGCACTAATTAGCAGCTGGCATGTAAAAAGACAAAAAGCATATCATAAAACTGACAAAAAACAGCCCAATTCCAAGAAACGGTATGCATATTTTGGTGACATACGGCCTAATTCATAAGGTTAACAGATGGCTTCAAGTCATTGGGGACGGGTTAACACAATCTGAATTTAGTTCTTGACTCAGTAGAAAAATAAATGCATGGATAAATGTATGTATATATGTAATTGTTTACAAATGTATCCAATGCCTGAAATAATAAAATACTATATTAATAAAATACAAATTATTTATATGTCAAAAAAATTGATATTCCTGATTAACTCAGGGGGAATTCTACCATTAGGCACATTGTTCTGCGGGCACATTTCTTTTTTCTTACCCTTGGATACGACAGTCGATCTGCTGTGTACATACATTTGTATCCATTGCATAGATCTAAGTTCAAGTTCAAGAGGCATCATAAATAAATCAGTTTGGAAAGTAAAAATTGCTGAAGGAGGAATTCCCTTTTAAGGTTTGTAAATAATCTTTGGCATAGAAGTTATTCTTGGATGTTATGGTGATCAATGAAGAATAAATACATTTATGTAGAAATGGGCAGATGGTCATGTTTGGTTTATCTTCGAGGAAAAAAGGACAGAACAAGGCTTCGTGCTGCTGAAACTGACCATTTTTATATCAATGAATGGGCTTTTTTGTAATTGCATCCGACAATGTGCCTAGAGTGCAATGAAATCTCAGACTATTCTCAAACAGCATGCAAATGTAGGCACACATAAGGCCAGGCCTGAGTAACCTATGGTTCCCCAGGTGTTTTGAAACTACAAGCCCCAGAATGCTTTGCCAGGTATCACAACACCTGGAGAGGCACAGGTTGTCCAGACCTGCTTTAAGCTTTTGAAATATAAAAAGGCTTATATTTGCACTGTGCCTGCCCACTGTAAATGCCGGCTACTATTTATAAATAGCAAAGTTTGTTCATGCGGTGGAGAAGCAAAAGGTCCATTCATTGGCAAATATATTATATATGTTATATTATATTTCAATTTTCACCAAGGGGCTAGATAGTTTATTTTCACAGCACTCTTTATGGCCTCAGGTCCTGCAGCCCATGGGAGGCAGGAAGAGCCCCAGTGCTTTTCAGGGACCCCTAGGAGGGAGGGCACTGTGTTTTATTTTCCCTATGTTCTTGGTCTCCCTGTTATAGTGGAAACCAGCAGAGGAGACACAATTTTTATTTACTTATTTATTTTTATTCTACAGAGCAACAACTTTAGTCTGAGTGGAGGTAACTGTCAATCATTTGTAGCTCTCCTCTGTTCACCCACATGTGATTTTTCTAGAAGTGACTGACACTTACCTCCACTCTGAGCAAAGAAGCTGCAGATTTATTCATTTAAAATTGAGCGAAGTTGTTTGATTGTTTATTATTGGCAGCATCTGTCATTCAGTGTAATTGTCCAATTAAAGTTATTGGATAAAACATGATCTCCACCAGCAAAGGGAGTGAAGCAAGCGTTCATTCAACGAAGCAGGGAACATCCCATAAAAATATGCCCTCTCCTATCAAACAGTGGTTTTATTTTTTCTCTGAAAATGTATCAACTTTACTTCTAAATGTTCTTTGTTTGGAACCCCCACCTTTTTAAAAAAAATGTTTTACAGCCATGTTCCTGTTTTTTGGGCAAATTTACCCTCCTGCAAAACCCATATTGGGCTGCAGAGAGTGCTGATTTTTGGCACTTTGCTTTGCAAGGTAAAGTATATGCTAAACGTGTTTCTTTAAGAAAAGAACTAAATGCCTTTTTTGAGTAAACAAACAGTAAAGTGGTGGGATGTTGCCATGAACATAAAACTTTATTTCATCAGCATCGTTTTGTAAAAATAATTATGGAAAAATATAATCTCGTTACTACAGGAATTTATTATAATGTTGGATCTTTTATAATTCTTTCAATTAACAGTAGACACATCTTGATTACTTTCTAATTAAATCATTTCACTCAAAGACTTTGTAATTACAACAAGAAGTTATTAAAATTAGGAGACATTTGCAAGCTCAGTACTTTTGATACTGAGTCCTTGCCATATATTGTAATACATCCAAACATTCTGTATAGACATCTGGTAAAATAAATGCTTAGTGTTGCAAAGATTAAACAAGTGTCTAATAAAACTGTATATAATACATAATATGACTTATATGTATATGCCTTATAACTGTTAGTCTTATTTAGAATTGTACATAAGTGCTTTTGTCTCGACATAAATATATACACAACCTGCTTCCATACTTTGAGATGTATTCATCTTGTATTTGCAGTCCCTTGTGTTTGCAGATGCCTATCAGGGGCGTAGAAATGCATGTTAAGCACGTTCCTTTGACATGTGTCGCATTTACAGTTGCACAGACCTTGAAATGCGTTAGTACCAGACGTAAATTCGCCCCTGCATCAATCGTGTGCAAGTTTTGGAACATAATCAGCATAAATGAACTTTATAAATGACTACGCACACTACAGTGTCTGAGCACAAATTCTACAGGATATCAGTAGCCACTAAAGTAGACCTATTGCCTACACACAGACATTCTGTGTTCTGGATGACTATTATTGACCTTAAGGCTTCTTTGCGAAACTTCAAATTTTCAGTGTTTTTATGTTGTGTCCTGTACCTACTATTATGTACATGCCCTTGTGTTTATTTAAATGAGATGGAACAATGGGAGTTTGACACACGAAGCTAAGGCTAAGTCTACATTTTGCATTTCGGCCCAGCCAGGCTGAAAAGGTAAAGGTAGACTCATAGGCTAAATGATCCTGTCACACAACAATGTTGGTCAGGGGGAAGTTGTCTTGTGTGAAATTGTGTAATGGATGGTAATAGGGTAAGGTAGAGAGGTTAAAAGGGTGGTTGAGGAATATTATAAGCTTGTCTGAAGAGGTAAGTTTTCAGAGAATGCTTGAAAGTTTGTAGACCAGAGGAGAGTCTTATTGTGTGAGGAAGAGAATTCTTTATGGAATTCTACACCAACATTGTTGTGTTACAGGATCATTTAGCCTATGAGTCCCTTTTACCTTTGCAGCCTGGCTGGGCTGAAATGCAAAATGTAGACTTAGCCTTAGCCTCATGTGTCAAACTCCCATTGTCCCATAGACTATAAGCTTGCGAGCAGGGCCTTCTCACCTCTTTGTCTGTTTTACCCAGTTTGTTTATTAATTTACTATGTTTGTCCCCAATTGTAAAGCGCTACGGAATATGTTGGCGCTATATAAATAAATGATGATGATGAGATAAAGTGGTGGAGAAGGTGCAAATAATGGGGAATTCATTGCATTGCGGGAGGAAGTACTGTAATTTTCCTCCCAATAAAAGGACTTCATGTTCCTACCATCTCTGAGTGACAGGGGCCAGGACCCCTCACACATTCCTAATGGGACATAAATTATCTGAATATATGAACTATATTTAATATGACAGAATAAGCCTACCAAATTTTGGCTTAACACAGAAAATATGTTTTAATGAAACACAATAGTTAAAACAAATAACATATATAAAAAAGTATTTCAGTAGACTAAGTTTACTAACCACCCAAAAATGCTTAACATTAGAATACATACATAAATATAATAATATGAAATGTGCATATGACAATAGCACAATAATTAATATACCACATTCAGATAAAATATTTAAATAATATCCAATCTTCTGACTCTGATGTCTTGAGAATAAAATATCTCCTTAGGGTCCCTGTTTACTAACATATACTTGGAAATATATTAATGCTCAATCCAATAACTGGGCATTATCATATCCTGAATTGTTCTTTCAAAAATAAACAAGGTGGACTTCTTAAAACATGAACATGCCTTTGACCTGCTTGAGTGTTCTCAGTTTGAATCATAAATCCACTCAAAGCCACTGTGAAGAAAATACCAGTGCTATATAAACATCTCACCTGATAAAGGTTACTCCTTCCACTGCAACTATTGACGCGTTTCGTCTCATAGAAGTTATATCAAAGAGTGTGGTCTCACTCAGCTTTCTCTGACATTATATGTCCAGGAACCTCCTCATAGTAATGCTCCTCCTCTAATTTATCAACCGACAGATGTCATCATCATCATCAGTTATTTATAGAGTGCCAATAAATCCGCAGCACTGTACAGAGAACTCATTGACATCAGTCCCTGCGCCATTGGAGCTTACAGTCTAAATTCCCTACACACACACAGACAGAGACTAAAGTCAATTTTTATAGCAGCCAATTAACTTACTAGTATGTTTTTGGAGTGTGGGAAGAAACCGGAGCACCCGGAGGAAACCCATGCAAGCACAGGGAGAACATACAAACTCCACACAGATAAGGCCATGGTCGGGAATCGAACTCATTACTCCACTGCTGTGCTAACCACTAGGCCACTGTGCTGCCACTGTGTTACATTCCGCTGATTTAATCAGATGTTGTTACAGATATCTACATAATATTACAGTTTACAAACCTTATTAAACTCAATTTTGATCAACCAATGATAAATTATTTGTATATAGTCCAACACCTATCAGAGACAAGAGCCTATAGAATCACAGACTTATTTAACCCACAGTGAAGAAATATTTATAGTCAATGCTCTTTTTACTAGTGACACACCTTGAAGGCTAGAAGTACCCATATATCTTTAAAAGGAAAAATCATTTAAATCACTTTAATTACATGGCTTGGACTGAAATATAATTTTCTGTATAGTACTGTGCTGATTAATGGCAAGTGGCTGCATTTAATGTATCTATCTCTTACATATGGTCAGGATTTAATAGCACTTTACAAAAAGATGGAGCGATCGCATTTTGCAAAGTTTGGCTAAAATAGCATTTAAAATCTGATTTTGTTGAAATCAATCGTATTACAAGATCATGAGAGTAATTGAGAAGAGCTAAGTTTGGACTAAATTGTGTAGGGGTGGACAAACACTTAAGAAGTTAGAAATTTATTTCTTGACCATGAAGGCCCCAAATATGTGTATGTGAACAAGTGCATTAATTGTACAGATTGTATTTCTAAAAACCCTGGTAAAGGATATTATATATGATTTGAAGTCCTTTGAAGGATTGTAATCCACCCACAGCAAATAGATTTATGAATCTCTTTGTTACACTAATATTTAAAGGAGAGGTTTTGTTTTTCAGCTGAAATGCATAGAATGTTTTCAGATTTGGAAGACCTTCTTGTTCCTTTTGGACCCTTATTTTGATTGGGATATACTTTTAATTCAGAGAAATAATAAGCCAGTGCTTGATATAACCCATATTGTATATGGTACCAGTGGCAAGAAGCCTGCACTCTGTATATCCCACCTCATTATATGCAGGTCCTACACTGACCTATGTACCTTAAAACACCATTAAAATCCAGTTAAAATCATAAGCACTCACCTCCTGGCTATAGGGACTGATATCTAGCAAAGGCTGGCTTGTAAGCCACACCCAAATGAGCCTTAAACAGGCTTAATTGACAGCTCTATGACAACATAAGGCAATAGTTTGTGACAAAACCAGAAAACGAATAATGAGATGCCCTTGATGCTGGGATGCAGGCTTAAATGTTTTGATCAAAATATGAACTAATACCTCATGTTTTCAGTTTGCTAGATACACACAAATAGGCAGTTTTCGAGGATAACAACTGACAACTGCCTTTATGCTTTTAATTCAGGTGCAGCAAAACCACCCTGGTTAGGCATAGAATATAAGAATGTTCTAAATAGATATAAAATTGGGGGAGGATTATCATCTTCAAAATATTATTGAGATTTCATATGAGATCCAACTATTTATTGCTTGATGACATGCCTTAATTAATGAGATATATGGTATACTTCAGAGATATTACATTAGCAGAAGAGAATGACAAGTAGGTCTCTAAGTATTTAATGGAGCCTGTATTCCCCTTGACAGAAATTTTGATTGAAGCTTATTTAAATTTGATAGGTGAATATTTAATGGAAGAGCCTCAGACTTAGAAGTATTACGTTTATAATAGGATATAGTTGGGGCCTTGATGTGTTGAATAGGATAGTATGTTAAAAGTACACCTGGGGGTAAATGTATCCAGCTGAGAGTTTTCCGGCGGGTTTGAGAAGTGGAGATGTTGCCTACAGCAACCAATCAGATTCTAGCTATCATTTTGTAGAATGTACTAAATAAATGATAGCTAGAATCTGATTGGTTTTTCAAACCCACCTCAAAACTCTCAGCTTGATACATTTACCCCCTGGTGTTGTCAGGGGCTTGTCTACAGGTTATAGAGGTTAAGAAGGCAATATAATCTGTTAATGAGAAGAGATGCAGAAATCTTCAACTCGTTAAGCAGGACTATTGGATGAAAGATGAAACATTGGTTTCTTTACCTGGTTTAGAAATTCTTACAATTCTAGCATTTATTTTAGAAATAGAGTTGCATAATTTGGATGAATGTTATTAAGTAGTTAATAATAGTTCACTTAGAGTTGTCTGAAGGATATACAGTAAATTTTAGTAATCAATCTGGCCCCAGAGCCTTATCATTTATAAACTATGAATAATTCTAAGTATTTCCTATGTAGTCTATGGACAATTTAAAGAGAGCTTTGTCACCTTTATATTAAGGGTTATGAACCAATTTATTTCTTTGACTTAAATGGACAGCTTTATGGTTCTTCAGAAAAATTTCATACAAATATGTTATCTCTTAACATGATATGAAATTGAACAAACTTGTTTAATTAATTATGGAAAGAATAAAGGAGTTTCATGTGTGCTTTGGCGGTTTATTGTTTATTTATTTGTTCTATTAAGTGAATTTTAGATTATAGCATCTCTGTTTTCATCAATCTCTGATTGTTAAGGTAGGAGACTAGTTGAATAAAATGTACCTGTAGTACCGAATTATAAGTGAACCAAGCAGTGGTTACATCTGAGGTATTCTTCTTTCTAAAAAAAATCCTGGTTGAGTTGATGGTTTTTTTTTCATTTGTGTCTGAGGATTGTGGAAAGGGATAGATAATAAGTGTGTTTGGTGAGTAATTTGGTTAGATGAAATATATCAAGGGTTATAACAAGGTACATGAGTGAAAAATTCTTTAAAGGAAGAGAAGTACCAGAACATGAAGATATGCCCTGACACTGGAGGGAAGTATGCTCAGAGAAAATGTGAGGAATGCTACTTCACAGAAAGGGTTGTGGATAAGTGCAATAGCTTCCCATCAGAGGTAGTAGAGGCTAATTCAGTAGAGCAATATAAACATACTTGGGATAGACATAAAGATCTCCTTACAAAGAATAAAGAATCAAATAGGGTTTGAGGTTACTATAGCTTAAAAATTGGGCAGACTAGATTGGCCAATTGGTTCTTATCTGCCTTCAAATTTTATGTTTCTGTGCAATCTGACTGAGAAAGGATTAAGTACTAATATAATCACCCAAAATTATAATGTCACCTTCTATAATTTGTTCAGCTATGATAAGCATGTTTTTTTAAATAAACAAAATAACAAAAAAAAATATTTGATTAAAATTTTGGAGATATACATTAGCATTGCACATTTAACTGCATTAGTTGGACAAATGCAATCAAAAGACTTCCCCGTTCATCCAAATTGTCCCTGCATGCAACATGTATGATAGAGGTACCATTTTTCATTTCTGGGCCACTGGGCCACTGGCCCACGTCACTTTAGAATTTTTTGATAATTTTGTTGTGACAGAAGCTTTGAAATTGGCTTCTTGATTTGATGCTTTGTGATCATCAAGAACCTTAAATTAGGGATATTTAGGCTCTTGTCATAGGTGGACATGCCATTTAACACAATGGATACCTTGGGGAAGAGGGTTTGATGAACATTGAGCAAGATTTAAAAATGGTTGTAACGGAAAAGAACTTCTTACGTGTATTGTGAATTGAGCTTGAGGGGAAGAAGCTTTTACTATTAATTGAACATATATAAAATCAGTTTGTAACTAAACAGAATGGGTCAAATATATATAAGGCATGTAAGGGCTGAAGCATGCCTCCCATTACCTAAGGGGAACGGTACATGAAAATAATTTAAGTGAAGAGACATGAGTGGACATGCAGGCGGCTAAGAAAGGCTGCAAATCAGCTAAACATCAGATAAGCTTAATAGATGCATGTATTTATTAGTAATATTTGCAGACAGCAGTCATAGAAAATGGGGTTACTGACCCACACCAGAAAGCCTGAAAACCATCCACACCAGTGAAAATGATTACAAATAGGAAAAAAGCCTTAAATAAATACTGTAGACAACCAAATACTTAGCATAGATAAATGGAGCCCATTTAACAGTGTCCATCCGTCGCTACCTATATAGGATATCTGTAGCAGGATAATGGTAATAAGAATAAAATAATGGTATACAGTTTCAAATAATTATTTCAGCTATAGAGTAATAGTAATACATGACGAGAACAATATAATTATGTGTACTAGACATAATAAGTCATAATACAGTAATAATTTGTAACCTCAGGTAAATTTGTTGCATTGGTGAGACAGGTGGACAGCCGTGTCATGATCCTAGAGCTACATGCTGCCTCTAAGCACCAATAATATAAGTCTACATAGAAAAGACACATTATCTTCTTTAGGGGCACACTTAAAAATATGAAATCATGAACACATAGGTGCATACTAATCATTATATTCTAGTTCCCATCACAGATTGTCAATCTGCTCTCCAAAAATCGAAATGTATCTTTATGCATAGTACTGAAGGCATAAATCTAACTGATAACATAATCTGATGCAAACACATTAGGAGAACAGACAGTGTGACATAGGGGTGGTCAGTTGACAGACTGTGGAAGATTTTTTAATAGGGTCATAAACACTAACCTAATCAATGTCTCAATTTCACTGACAGTCAAGGCCTCAACATTAGAAAGAGAGCATCAAAGAGAGTCACCTAGGCAGAATAGTAAATGATTCGGATACAAAATTTAGTACAAATGAAAAATACGGCACTTATGCATATAAATCACATCTAACATTGACCAAACTGAAAAATATACATGCTTGGCATGGAGAGGGGACACACACACATATTAATAGCAATAACAATTACCATGAAGTGTACTACGTAGCTCACTCCCATCCTCCCTGCACCAAAATTCCCCATCACCTTTAAGGTGTTAAAGGTCAGCTCTGTTCTGTTTTGGAACAGAGCTTTGTCATATATAATAATAAAGTAATTTAATAATATCTTAATGTTACATATAAAAAATGGAGCACTGGGGCACAATGTATAAATAAATAAATGCAACTACTCACAGATGGTATTCGGAATAGAGAAATGGGGGAGCGCACTAACGGGTTACAGAGGTCAGCAGCGGAATATCGGGAAAGTCCAACCTGATCGATAGCAAATACAAAATTATATTCTGCGCTTAACCTAAGTTATAATGAAGGAGAAGTTGAGTGTGGATAGAATAAAACAATATATTTATCTCTATCAGTCTTTTCTGATAAAGATATTGTTTTATTCTATCCACACTTAACTTGTCATTCATTATAACTTAGGTTAAGCGCAGAATATAATTTTGTATTTACTCACAGATGGTAACTTGTAACAGCAGTAGTTCAACAGTATTAAAAGTTTGAACTTATACACTTGTATATACAGTATACAGAAGCAGGCAGGTTGGTAATGTACTTGGTGGTTCTCTATCTGCACGTCCCTGCAGGGTATTGTGGACATATAGACTAGAGATGCTCAGGCTTGGTCCAACGAGAACCGAACCTACCCGAACTTAGCAGATCCGAGTACCGTGCCGGCTCGTCACTTTCGCGCGCCCTTGGAATTAAAAACGGGGCAAAATGTCATTGTTACGTTATGGAGTTACGTTACGAATATGGGATCTCGCGAGTTTTGGATTCTATAGTACCACCCTTCACGGTGATCCAGTGACATTTCACAAAGAGACACAGAATGGGTAATATGGTTCTTGGCAGTCTCTAGTGCAGTTGGGCATAGCTAGAAAAGAAAGAGGAGGGGTAGGAGTGTTCTTTAAAGTCTCCAGTGACATTCTACTGATTTATAGCTCATACACAATCAGGACAGCTCCATTGCTCCATTGCAAATTGTCATTGCTGAAATAGAAACAATAGGACTGACAGTCTTGTTCTAAATCTGCAGTCACATTGTACTATGTTATATAGCTAACACACAAACGGGACAGCTACATTACTCCATTGCTAATTGTCATTGCTGAAATAGAAATAATAGGGCTGGCAGTCTTATTCTAAACCTGCAGTCACTTTGTACTGTGTTATATAGCTAACACACAAACAGGAGAGCTCCATTGCTTAATTGCTAATTGTCATTGCTGAAATTGTGGTAATAGGGCTGTTAGTGTTCTTAAAAGTCTCCAATGACATTCTACTGTGCCATAGCTCATACAAAAACTAGAGGGGTGGCAGTGTTCTTGTCACTCTCGAGTCTTCAGTCACATTGTTCTGTCACTCTCCAGTCTAAGTCATGATGATACTAATCCCTCTACCTCATGTGCTAAAGCCTATCTTCAAGTGCATAGTGGTTTTAAGACAGGGAAACAAAAATGTAAATAAAAAGCTTGTACATTTTTAAAGAAAAAAACACCTCTCTAATAAAGGTGAAAGTTTACTGTAGAAAAACATAAAATTGCCAATATGCCATTCTACCAAAAATATTACCAAGCATACCAGCATCAGCTAGCTCCCTTCTCTCAGCTAGATCTCAGCACCTGCAATCTACACTGTCATCATATTCACCCTCATCAGTGTGTACATCATTTTCAAACAAAACGAATTCATCCCTGCTGGAATCCACCCTCACAGAAGTCTGTATACTTTGATGTAATTGCAGGTAATAGCCTTCCTCATGGAATTTTTAGTTCATTTTACGGCAGAGCTGTCATGATTTTAGGCCAATTCTTTTAGACCAGACCAAATGTCAAAATGTTGTGCTGACTCATGTGCTGACTCATCTGCCTCACCACTGGGTGTCTTGGGAAAGCTAAGATTTTTCCTAGCAGCAATTTCCAGAGAAACTGAAGGAGGAGACGTCATTGTGTCATGTACCACATGAACTGTCAGCTTGCTGTCCAGGAGCTCATTGCATCTCTTGAGATCTGGGTCAGTTGTAAAGAAAGAGAAGACATAGCTCTTAAACCTATGATCAAGCACAGTTCCCTTAATGTAATGATCAGATTTCAAGAAGTTGATAACTCTTGGAAACTGGCAAAGCGAATAAAGTACTTAACCTACAAGTCCAACAAAATTAGCGGAATTTCTTTGTTTAATTTCCTCCTTCAATTTCTCTTGCTGCTTTTCAAAATGTCTAATTAGGGAACTCACTTGAATCAAGCTAACAGTGTCTGTGTCAGACGCCGTCCCCACTGATTCCCTGTCTGACGGGGAACGGACGTCTGATCTCAACGTCGGCTGCCGCGGACTTCCGGATAGCGGGCGCATGCGCCCTGGTCTCAGTCCCGTTGCTAGGCAACGGGACGCTGCTTCTGTTTCCGCTGCCGCCTCCGCTCTCCACCAATCACCTCAGTCTGGATTCTATTTAAACATGCCTCTGGCGCCATTAGGGTGCCAGAGTAACAGGTTCACCACCAGTGTTCCTGGCTTCCACACTCCCTTGTTTTCCCCTGAGTATCCTGCTTCCTGTTTATCGTTGTGACCCGGCTTGGTGACCATCCTCTTTCTCTGTGTGACCCATTCTGTACCGTGACTTCGGCTTGGCGACTACTCTACTGGATTTCCCTTTTGTACCTATATACCTGATTGCTGTGACCCGGAACCGTCTGACCTCTCTACGCTACACTGGTAACTGGCTAATAGGACCGCGACCTGCGTGCTCTCTGCTGCGAAGTCCAAACCCCCTTGCGGGGGTCCCTGGTGAACACCAGGGGTACAATAAACTCCGCGCCTGTTTGACCAGTTGCGCTAATACCGGTTAGTGTCTAGTTATCTTCAGCCTTCATAGGCCTACAGCGTGACAGTTTACTCTGGCCATGACTGACGGTACCGGAGAACCCTCATCCCGAGACCTCCTCATCCATTTAGGAGTACGGGTAGAACGCCAGGAGGCCAACCAAGCACAACTCTTGCAGTGTTTACAAGGAGTGATTTCCCGCTTGGATGCCCTGAGCACTTCTCAGGCAGCAGCTCCCGCTCCTGATCCTGCTCCGGCTGCTGCACCACCAAGCGCAGTACTTGCTACCTCTAGAACACTACGGATTCCAACCCCAGAGAAATATGACGGTAATCCCAAAGGATGCCGTGGATTCCTGAATCAGTGTTCCATCCAGTTTGAACTTTCACCGGAAAACTTCGCATCTGAGAGAGCTAAGGTAGCCTACATTATTTCCCTCCTGACGGGACAAGCCCTAGCTTGGGCCTCGCCACTGTGGGAACGAAGAGATGGATCCCTCCTTCATTCTGATACTTTCATTGAGAACTTCCGGAGGGTATTTGATAAACCTGGTCGTGTGTCTTCGGCTGCTTCCAGTTTGTTAGCTCTTCACCAAGGTTCCTTAACTGCAGGTCAATACGCTGTTCAGTTTCATACCTTAGCCTCAGAATTAGGCTGGAATGATGAAGCTCTCTCCGCCACCTATTTGCAAGGCCTGTCAGATCCTATCAAGGACGCACTGGCTTCGCAAGAGCTTCCGTCCAAGCTTGACGACTTGGTCTCTCTGTGTGTCAAGGTAGACATTCGCCTTCAAGAGCGTTCTCAGGACCAAGGTCGTCGCACTGTACGTTTGGCTCCTCGTTTTCAATCCCCAGCTATCCCGGCGGAAGAGCCGATGCAAATTGGACGCTTTCGCCTGTCACGGGATGAGAGGGAACGCAGGATCAAAAATCGTCTGTGTCTGTACTGTGGAGAATCCGGCCATCTGCTATCTTCTTGTCCCAAGAGGCCGGAAAAATTCACCGCCAAGGCAACACCAGGGAGGTTGTTCTAGGTTCCTGTCTCCATTCTCCCTCTCCTTCCAAAGATAACAGTTTTCTGATGCCTGTCACCCTCAAATTTTCGGACTCTTCCCTAAATTGTTCTGCTTTTGTGGATTCCGGATCTGCAGGAAACTTCATCTCTGCCACTCTGGTGTCGAAGCTTCACATACCCTGCACTCCATTGCCGCAACCTCTGGTTCTTACTGCAGTTGACGGTAACCATGTCAGCAACGGTTCCATCACTGACACTACTGCTCCAGTTCAGTTGCAGGTAGGGGTTCTCCATCAAGAGTGGATTCAGTTCCTGGTTATCCCACAGTCCGTTAACTCCATCATTTTAGGGCTACCATGGCTCAGAAAACATTCACCACAATTCGATTGGGCTCACGCTCAAGTTACCTCCTGGGGTTCCTTATGCTTTAATCAATTTCTCTCGAAAATACTTCCTCCTAACCAACTTCCTTGTCTCTCTCTTGACTCCCACCTCAAACTACCAGAGCCGTATTTAGACTTCATTGATGTGTTTAGCAAGACGGCTGCAGAGACTCTCCCTCCACATCGAGCATGGGATTGTCCCATTGAGCTAATTCCCGGCAAAACTATTCCCAAAGGTAGAGTCTATCCTCTGGCTCTCCCTGAGACAAAGGCGATGTCTTTATATATCTCAGACAACCTTCAAAGAGGATTTATCAGAAAGTCTACCTCGCCAGCAGGAGCTGGATTCTTTTTTGTAAAAAAAAAAAAGACGGCACATTAAGACCGTGCATAGACTCCCGCCGTCTTAATGATATTACCATCAAGAACCGCTATCCGCTCCCATTGATCACAGAACTGTTGGACCGATTAGAGGAGCCAAAATCTTCTCTAAATTAGATCTCAGAGGGGCCTACAACTTGATCCGCATTCGAAAGGGCGATGAGTGGAAAACGGCATTTATCACCCGTGACGGTCACTATGAGTACTTAATCATGCCGTTTGGACTTTGCAATGCCCCAGCAGTGTTTCAAGATTTTGTCAACGAGATCTTCAGGGATCTTCTGTATCAATTTGTCATTGTCTACCTGGACGATATTTTGATATTTTCATCTGACTTACATGTTCATCGTCTCCATGTCAAGACTGTTCTTTCTCGTCTCCGGAAACATTCCTTATATTGCAAACTGGAGAAATGCCTTTTTGAGCGTTCACAAGTTCCATTTCTATGATACATAGTTTCAGACACCGGCCTGCTGATGGATCCACAGAAAGTGGAGGCCATTGTCAACTGGCCATTACCTATTGGTCTCAAAGCTACCCAACGCTTTATCGGCCTTGCCAATTATTACCGGCAGTTCATTAAAGGCTTTTCATCCATTATTTGTCCTATTACAGCTTTAACTCGAAAAGGTGCCTGCAGCAAACCATGGCCTGTCGAAGCCATATTGGCTTTCAAGACTCTTAAGGAAGCATTTCTTTTGGCCCCTATACTCAAACAGCCTGACCAGGGGAGACCGTTTTTTATTGAAGTGAACGCTTCTTCAGTCGGGATTGGAGCAATACTTTCCCAGAAATCTGCTTCAGGAACATTAGAGACTTGTGGATTCCTGTCTAAGAAATTCTCTAGCACTGAACTAAATTATGGAATCGGTGACAAGGAATTATTAGCCATCAAGATTGCCCTTGAGGAGTGGCGCCACTTACTAGAGGGTGCCTTACATCCCGTCACGGTCATGACAGATCATAAAAATCTTACTTATCTCCAGGAGGCACAATGTCTTAACCCCAGTCAAGCTCGCTGGTCTCTTTTCTTTGCCAGGTTCCAGCTCATTCTTACCTTCCGTCCCGGTTACAAAAACTCCAAGGCCGATGCTTTCTCCAGGTCCTTTGATAATGCTGGTATTCTCACTGGTTTAGACAACAAAATGATTTTAAATCCAATACAAACAGTGGCCATTACCAATTCTTCAGTGACCTCTCCCCCTCCAGGGCGTTCATTTGTGGAACCTCATCTCCGCTCTAAACTACTATCTTGGGCTCACGAGTCCAAATTTGCCGGCCATGCCGGTTACAAGAGAACCAAAGAATTCCTCTCCAGATATTATTGGTGGCCTAAACTGGCTTCAGATGTTCAAAAATTTGTATCTGCATGTTCGCTTTGTGCACGCCACAAGGTGCCAAGACAGAGCCCTCCTGGTCTTCTCCTTCCTCTGCCTATTCCGGATTCTCCCTGGACCAGCATTACTATGGACTTCATCACCGATCTCCCTTTGAGCAATGGCTACAATACCATCTGGGTCGTGGTAGACCTCTTTTCAAAAATTTCACACTTCACTCCTTGTAAAGGTCTCCCTTCAGCCCCTAAACTCGCAGATTTGTTTCTAAAGAACATCTTCCGTCTTCATGGATGTCCTCGAGAGATCATTTCTGACAGAGGAGTACAATTTGTCTCTAAGTTCTGGAGAGCTTTTTGTAAAAAGATTGGAGTCAGTCTCAAATTTTCTTCCGGATATCACTCCCAAACTAACGGACAAACAGAACGAGTGAATCAAGACTTGGAGTGTTTCCTACGGTGTTTTGCTTCTGATCATCAAACGACATGGAATGATCTTCTATATTGGGCCGAATTCGCCCACAACAATCTTCTACATTCCTCCTCTGGGCGTTCTCCATTTTTCATTATCTACGGCAGACATCCTACTCATCCTCTCTTATCCGAAGCTCCTTCTTCTCTAGTACCAGCGGCTGATACTCTCATCCATGACTTCTCTCAAATCTAGTCTCAAACCAAAGAAGCACTGTCTACTTCAGTACAGAGACAGAAGAAAGCGGCTGATCTTCATAGAAGAGTTGCTCCAGTCCTGAGGGTAGGAGACCGTGTTTGGTTGTCTACGCGCAACCTTCGACTTCAAGTCCCATCCATGAAATTGGCTCCTAAGTTTATTGGTCCCTTTTCCATAGCACAAGTCATCAATCCTGTTTCCTTCAAACTTGCAATACCTCCGTCTCTTAGAATCCATAACACTTTTCATATTTCATTGCTGAAACCGCTGATTCTCAACGAATTCTTCAGAGAACCTGCTCCTCCTTCACCTATTAAAACATCTTTAGGGGATGAATTTGAGATCGAGAGGATTCTGAAGAGACGTTTCTTCCAGCGCAAACCTCAGTATCTAGTACACTGGAGAGGTTACGGTCCGGAGGAGAGATCGTGGGTCTCGGAAGCCGACCTTCATGCTCCTCGTCTCCTTGCAAAATTTCTGAGGAAAGGCAATCCTTCTCTGAGAGGGAGGAGGGGAGGGGGTACTGTCAGACGCCGTCCCCGCTGATTCCCTGTCAGATGGGGAACGGACGTCTGATCTCCCCGTCGGCTGCCGCGGACTTCCGGATAGCCGGCGCATGCGCCCTGGTCTCCGTCCCGTTGCTAGGCAATGGGACGCTGCTTCTGTTTCCGCTGCCACCTCCGCTCTCCACCAATCACCTCAGTCTGGATTCTATTTAAACATGCCTCTGGCGCCATTAGGGTGCCAGAGTAACAGGTTCACCACCAGTGTTCCTGGCTTCCACACTCCCTTGTTTTCCCCTGAGTATCCTGCTTCCTGTTTATCGTTGTGACCTGGCTTGGTGACCATCCTCTTTCTCTGTGTGACCCATTCTGTACCGTGACTTTGGCTTTGCGACTACTTTACTGGATTTCCCTTTTGTACCTATATACCTGATTGCTGTGACCCAGAACCATCTGACCTCTCTATGCTACACTGGTAACTGGCTAATAGGACCGCGACCTGCGTGCTCTCTGCTGCGAAGTCCAAACCTCCTTGCGGGGGTCCCTGGTGAACACCAGGGCTACGTTAGACTCCGCGCCTGTTTGACCAGTTGCGCTAATACCGGTTAGTGTCTAGTTATCTTCAGCCTTCATAGACCTACAGCGTGACAGTCTGCATTCTCTTCACAGGTGACTACTTCGAGTGGTTTCAGCACCTTGCACAGCACGGAAAGTATTCTCCACTGCCTGGACTAAAGTTCATTCCCCCTAAATTGTATTCTTCTTGCAGCTGCTGCATTCTCCTACATGCTGTTGCAGAATCCCAAAAATGACCCTATATATTTCAGGACACAGACAGCATCTCCTGCATGTCATTGTCATTTCTTAAAAAGTTCTGTACCACCAAGTTGATTGTGTGAGCAAAAGAGGGAATGTGTTGGAATCCCCCCCCCCCCCCCCGCTGTAATGCTCTAACAATATTGGTGGCGTTATCAAAAATAACATATCCTCAGGAGAGTCCAAGCAGGATAAGCCATCTTGCAATGACATCCCTTAGTTTTTCAAACAGGTTGTCAGCGGTATTACCTCTGACCTGTGCCTTGTCTCGTCTCTGATAACCACCTCTTACTCCTGCCTTCAAGACTTCTCCCGTGCTGCTCCCTACTTATAGAATCCCCTACCAAGCCCAATCAGACTTTCCCACAGCCTTCAAATCTTGAGATGCTCTTTGAAAACCCATATCTTTTTTAGAGGTGACCTTATCCTCGATAACACTAACCACACTAATACACCCTCACAACTATCCCAATCTCCACTCTGAGCCACACTTGCTCCTCTTGTTTCAACTGTACCCTCTTTCCTTTACAATATAAGCTCTCTAATGAGCAGGTTCCTCCATACCCTTTGTTTTCATGTCTCAATTCATTTTGTCTGCCTTGTCTGTTCTTGTTTTACGTATGTCTTGTTTTATTTATGTCCTTGTCTTCCCTACTGTACGGCGCTGTAGAGCACTGTGGTGCCTTACAAATCTGCGATAATAATAATAATAAAAATAATAATATGGCTCTTAGTGAAGCAGATGATACACAGAGTACTCTGCCTTTGAATAATGCGACGTTCTTGGGTAAAATGCTGCTGCTGTCCCTGCTGGTGAAAGTGAATCGCCAACCCAGTGGGCTGTAACAATCATATAATCTATAGTTTGCCCAGTTCCGCTTGTACACATATCTGTGGTTAAGTGTTCAGTGGGTAGAATGGCATTTTGTAGCCCAATAATTACATTTTTACGAACCTTCTGGTAGAGGTGAGGAATTGCTTTTCTAGTAAAATGGTGTCGTGATGGAATTTGGTAACGGGGACAGAACACCTCAAGTAACTGTCTAAAAGCAGCTGCATTAATAATGGATATTGGATGCAGATCTAATACTAGCATAGTCGTCATGGCGTCTGTGATCTGCTTTGCGACTGAGTGACAGCTTTCATACTTGCTTCCTTTTGCAAAGAATTGTTTAACAGTCAATTGTTGTAAACTACTTCTTGGTCTGCTTCTCGATTGAATATCCACCCCCAGCAACAGGAGCAGCAGCAGTGGGCTTAATGCTCAAGGATTTTTCTGAGGAGTCCTGGATAGGGGAGGAGTCATCTTGACTTAGAAACTTGGATGCAGGACTAACTCCAATCACTTGTAAGGATTTTGATGATGAAGGTGTTAGGGGTGTAGGTTGTAGGTGCTGGGATCTAGCTAAGAAAAGGGAGGTTGCTAATACTGTTCTGCTTGTTGTTATTTTTTAGCATAAGTTTCTGATTTTCACAAAGGCTTTCCATGAACTCACTTCAAATGGCGTAACATGGATGAGGTTCCTAGATGCTTAAGGTCCCTACCTCTACTGACTGTGGCTTTACAATGCTACAAATAGCTAGACAACTGTTGTCAGGATTTATGTAAAAATAATACCACACATAAGAGGTGTATTTTGTGGTCTTATGCCCAGGCATGCCAATGGCCTTCTTCTTATTACTGGCAAGAACTTCTGCAGTCTTTATATGAAAGTGTATGAAAATAATATTTCGACCTCTGAGGTGGTCAAAATTGACTGCAAATGACTTGAAATTAGTGTTATTGAGGTTAATAATAATGTAATGGGAAAAAAGCTAAATTATGTGATTGTAGCAAAAAAAAAGGCATTTTAGAAAAAAATAGGGAACCAAAACCAAAACCGCCAAAAAACAAAGTTAATCCAGATCCAAAGCTAGAACACGGATGTCAGTGAACATCTCTAATACTTTAACATATATATATATATATATTTATACACAGAGAGCAGCTAACAGTACTGCGCACATTATTTTTTTAGCTGGTCAAACAGGAAGTGCCCCCCACTTCCTGTTTCCTCACTAAACTACTGGGGATCATGCTACAGTTGCTATAGCAAGGGGAAGACGGAGCGAAAGCGCTCCTATACACTAACAGTATTGGGTGACAAAATGTTCCTAAGTACAAAACTCAAAAAAATCAAGAGGAATTCTTTCTTTTCCAATATCACCTGTTGTGGATATAGATAGTTCTGGAATCAACCATTCCTGCTATCACAATCTATGGAGCTTAAATATGTCTTCTGGGATGCAGATAACTTTGTGTTCATCATTTCTGAATTTTAACTGGGAAACACCTTCCATGTAAAGCCTTCCATGGTTAGAAAAAATTGTGATGGGGCAAATTTTGAATTTATCACCAGTATAGGTCTGGAAAGGTCTAAATAATACAAAACGTTTGGGATATTTTTGGATATTCAGGAGTGGATTGGACAATGCTGTTGTTTTTTTCACGATAAAGAAGTGGATTTTAAGTTGGGCATCTCTAGGAATGTCATCCCCATGTGTTTTGGTTTAGGCAAACCACGAACCCTCTCAATCAAGAGCTCCACATGAGTAGCAGTGTATAATAAGGTTTATATAGGTTCTTGTAGATATGTCATCAAGTGATGATATTTCTGCAAGAACAGTCACCCAGGTGAGTTATTTTCAGACGTAGTTGTTGTATTTCTCTGAGGAGCCAATCAGGGCATTATGTCTTTTTTAATAAAGTCTTGAAATTTAAGTTCCTGGTGCTTAGATTTATCCCCCTTAGCATCAGCTTTCATTTTTTGGGATGGTCACATTCCAACATCAATATCAGCAACTTGTTTGTGCAGTGCCTACACAAATTATACCTTTGTTCAGCAGACTACTGCATTTTCAGAAAATACCATTAGTTTGCTTATAACTCCTGCCTCTGCAAAACAAATCCTACCAAAAATGGCTAAAAATTGCTTTTTATTTATTGAAATACCCAAAAATTAACGCTTTTCCAAAACAGCAAAAGGCAGGATTCCATATGTAATAAATTATGCACTTGAAAATTATAATGCCTTTTTGCTAGTTTGCACAGTCTTGAATGAAATGCATAAAATGTGTAGTATATAATAATATGAGTAGCCCAACAAACGCTTTCAGTAGTGTAGGGTATTATTGTCTGGTGATCTCCAGATAATAACTACTAAGTGGACCCTTATTTAAAGAGGAGACACATGAGTGTGTCCCTAAGTCTAATGATTAGAGAGATCTATTCATTGCAATACCCCATGCTGGGGTTTTTAATGTTTTATGGTTCGTAGGGTGTTATTGTCTGATGATCACATGTGGGGTCCTGTAATTTGAAAGTAGAGGCTCCCCTGTTTCAAAAAAGGTGCCTCTGATGGGGAGATGTGCCCTCCTTCCCCATGCCTCTCTTCTGAATTATTTCTGTAATTTTGAGTATCACCAGATAATAACTATTAAGGGGCACCTCATCTAATATAGATATCACACGCCGGGCCCACCGATTCTGTGGTTGGATCCCGTCTTACCTGGCCAGACTCACCCCCAGCCACTTTCCAGCCCGCAGTGCGTGGGTCCTGGACAGTGCCATCTTGATATTGGCTCTGCGCATACACAGACCCGTCTTTTGAAGCATTCCATCCACTTCCATTGGTAGACCCTGTGAAGACGTGTTTCCTTCTGGCTCCCTGCTATTCTGCCTTTACCAGTTGCTACGTTCTGGTCCAGCTCCCCTGTTGCCAGCATCCCTGGACCTCAGCATCTAGCAGTCGCAGACTAATACACCCTGTTTTTCTGTAATGTGCTTCCAGGTATCCTCCGGACTCTCGTGTACTCTGCTGCTTCCAGTTGCTACATTCTGATCCAGCTCCCCTGCTGCCAGCATCTATGGATCTCAGCATCTACCAGGCATACCACCCTGTACACCTGTCATTGTGCTTCTAGGCTTACCAGTTCCATTGTGTATCCTGCAGCACACCACTACCAATCTATATCCTCTTCTCTGCTGTTCCTCCACTGGGTTATAGCACTTTTAGTGCCCTCTCCCCATTCCCTATTTTTCTGTAGGCAGTGGGTGTGGAGGTGGGGTGTGATGATATCATAAAGGCCCCTTGCCTATTTAATCAACCTCCAACAGTAGATAGCTGTTGGGGACAAGTAACTACAGTTTTACCTTCATTGAACCCCCTGTGTGCTAAGGACGAGTCCCACTCATCCAATGTTCTGAAGGGGTTAAAAAGTTGGCTGCAGATGCAATGCCTGTATTTTTCAACATTTTTGGGTGATATTATTGGTTTTGATCTGTCAAACTCTCTGAGATGGTCTACTGTTTTGGGGTCATTGCTGCGGCTGCTCTCTCTTTGAACCTGGGACCATTGGGATTAAGCATCAAAACCAACTCCATACATTATCGTAGGTCTGCAGTGTGGATCAAATATTTGTAGAGTTTACAGTCCCCCCTGGATTTTACATAGAGTAACTTTTTGTGTCAGCCATGGGGTATTAATACAAATATTCAGTTGTTTGACTTCCTTTTATTCCAGTGTAATGAAACCAGTGGTTGATTTCATCTTAACCAGCCTGCATCAAGTTTCTCACAAAATATGGAATATGACATACTTTTCCACCCCTTTGGTGTTCCCCATATCCCCAGGGAAGAAAGATAGTGGAAGCTTGCAATGTCCCAATACTTACAGGAATCTTTACTGCATGTTTATAATGTGTTCATATAAACATTCTTTGGAATAATGTATGATAGTGCAGTAGCACTGCTACAATGTTAAAATGTATATACATATATTAATTCTAGCATATATTTGTACTTGTATGCACTGTGCACAATTGCACTACTTTGCAACAAATAATGGAGTTATATATTTGGTTTGGGAAAGGTTTTTGACAATGTTTTTGAATAATTATGTCAGGGTTGTATTTCATATATAAATCTTTTCTTTAGGGTGACCAGGTGGGTAATGGGGAAGAATCAGGTGGGGTCTTGCTCCAGAATTCAGCTGCATGGTGAAGGGACTGTAGCTACATACCCCACACCCCCGCTCCTTCCTCTACATGATACCCCAATCAGCTGGTTAGTTTGGACTGAAAAAGCTTGCATATATACAAGCTTTTTCAGCTGATTGGCATGGCATGGTTGGTCCAGTTGAATCCTGGATAGATTTTAGGAGGTTTCGGGTCCCGATCAGACCTCCTATTGGTGTACACTGGGTAGAGCTTTTAACCCGGGGAACCTGTACTGAGCCTTCCTCAGGATGGATTTGGTTTGTTTGTCTGCCCAGTTATGCATTCCGACACCCCTGCACCTATTGAGATGAAACCAATGCGAGGTGGTCCAGTTGGATCCTGGCCAGGTTTTAGGGAGGGGGTTAGGTTCCTAGTCAGACCTCCCATTAGTGTACGTTGGGCAGAACTTTGACCCAGGGAGCTTGTTCTGAGCATTTCACTGGATGCATTTGGATAACATTTTATATGAAAACAAAAACAAAACTGTGCAGCCACCTCATGGGTGTGTTGGAAGAGCTTCCAAGCTGCTAATTATTTTTAAAATGTTGACAGTTACATCCAACTCAAGGTTAACTTAATAACTTGAGTGTGAGAAATTGAACTCTTTTTAAAAGGATGGATAAGCAGTTCAGAGAGGAGAGAAAAGAACAGAGAACAGAGCTTGTTGTGTTGGAGAGCCCATAAATTTGAGATTTTGGCATCCGTGGGACTAGTGCCCTTATGCAAATCTATGGATGGAGTGATTACATGTAACGCTCTCTATTTTCTGCAGTCAGGCCGTGCACTCTGGAATCTACTTTGGTAATATGGTTTGACCTAGTTATGGATCTGTGTGCTGGACCGATGACCCCAACAGCCCTTTATCAACTACAACTGGCTTTTTTGCTTGTACCCTATGTCTGTATTATTCACCCCATTTAAATATGTATATCTTGAATTCTGTTCACAGTTTCATCTATTTCTTTTTGCTGCTAAGGAAAATGAAGTTAGCAACAACATATGAATAGAATTAGGTAGCCCTTGTATAACTTGTCAACTCTTAAAATAGTGTCACTAATCCACTCTGACAGCCATATTGAATTCACCAGAACTGCGGTTTAATCCTAACAAATGATATCTTACTCACATTTTGACAAATTGAATTTCTCGATTACTTTGGAATATTTTTCTAATTTAATGCTGTTTGAGATCATTACAAGAGTCCCTAAGCTAATGTCCATTTTTATTGTGTGCTAACCTCTGTGTTCATGCAATGAGAAGGAGTTCCATTGTAGTAGGCATTTTAAATCACTTTATGGATAGTATATCTGTGCAAATAAGGGGTATGTTAGCATTCATTATAAAGCCATATTTTGAAGTTCTGATAACATTAATAACACCAATCTGAGAGAAAATTAGGACAAGAGGAGATAATAAGAGTTATTTATGAAGACTTGCAAGTTTCAGTAATCTATATACTGTATGTACAACTGTGCTTAATGTTTGTGTCAGCACATACAGAGGTACATTTGCATGTAGTATGTTTTTGGGTTATCATTGATGATACAATGGTAGGACACTTGACCAAACATTTATGTTTATATAACTGTTAACTAAAGGGATGGAGTTTATTTCTACTACAAATATTTGGCTTATGTCTGCATATTTAGGTGAAATCTGCTTTATATGTAAATCAAGATCAAGAGCAACATATTTTTTCAAAGGCCTCCACAAAGGGGTAAAAACACATTTAATTTATTGTTAAGCATCAGATAGTATTATCATCATCATTTATTTATGCATCACCACCAATTCCGCAGCTCTATAGAGAGAATATTTGTAATTCACGTCAGTCCCTGACCCATTGAAGTTTACAGCATAAATTCCATAACACACACACACTGGGATTAATTTTGTCAGCAGTCAGTTCACCTACCAGGATGTCTTTGGAGTGTGGGAGGAAACCGTAGAGCACCCGGAGGTAACCCACTTAAACAGGAGGAGAACATACAAACTCCACACAGATAAGACCTTGATCGGGAATCAAACTCATGATCAGCGCTCTGAGGCAGAAGTGCTAACCGCTGAGCCACCGTGCTGCCCATGACACAAGAAAATACATCGTCCTCAATAATCTCTTTTTCACAATCCAGGATTAGGACAGAAGATATTATAGCTGCTAAAGTATGTATGATTGTGTCATAAGAAAAACACTTCCAAGCAATATTCGTTTATAAAAGACCCTGGACTCTGGTGGCCTTAGAGAGCAGAGTTCATGGTCAGTGCATAACAAGACAAGTGGAGATTGTGGCACTCATCATGTTCAGTAAAAGTCTTTTATTTAAATATGCAGCTGAAACCATGTAGAGCTCTCAGGTGAAATGTGACACACTGACGATCACTGCACTTGGCTAAACCACATTTGAGCTAGGTATGCAGTGATATGACCATATGCAAGAGAGTTATTTGAATTTTTTAGAAAGCCTTATAGTTTGTTTTGTTAACAATTGTATTTATGGTTTCAAAATATAACTATGGAATCTATTCCTCAAAAAAAAAAAAACAGAATAATGTTGCTGCACGTTGACCATGTCATGCACACAGACGCTATCAATAGCCTCTTCCAACAGTCACCATGAGGAGCACTGCTAAACAATTTCATGAGGAGGTAAGTGTCAGGGGCAGTGAGAGCGAGACAGGTTTTAAGATCCGCCTAAACCCTGCCCGGTTCAGGCAAGGTGACATTCCTTTCCAGATCGAGCATCAGAAACTAAGGACTAATGCAGATATTCTTAACAAAAAGTACACATACCTGACAATATGACCAACTGAAAAGCGGGGGCAACTTAGGCCATGCTCTTTTTCAGCCAAAAATACGTCCTTTTCCATTCATGCAACATTCATTTTCGTAAAGACCACACCTTTCCCTTTTATTAGGAATGTTTCTGACGTCTCTTGGTTATAGACCACAAGAAGTTCTGTTAGACACCTGGGAGTTGAATATACATCCCATTTGTGTAGCGTACATTGCGTGTATTCGCTCTGCGCGTGCCCACAAGAAAACCTGCAAGTATCTACACCTAGGCACACATCCACACTTCCACCTGCTGGTGCAAGAAGAGGATGAGGGAAGGGGCTTCTGACGTAGGCTTAGTACAATAACCGCCAGTTCACGATATTGGGTGTCGCAGTAGACCTGAACACAGATGCAGATTTACCTTTTACAACCGTATTTTCTGCACCAACCTAGGCGCTGGTGCAAATACACACTGATGATGATGACAGTCACCAGCACTAGCTAACTATTTCTGATTGGCTGATGGCGGTGTCACCTCTGAAGCTGCGGAGTGCATTTCTTCATTTATCGTACTTATATTATAGGACTTTTGTCAAAGTTGAATAATTGGATGAAAGAAAGTATATTGATTTATATTGTTTTACCGTGAGATTGCGATCAGTACGCCACGTGGCGCAATCGCGCGGTAAATAACGAACGCATACACTTGCACTTATACATTCACTTGTATATAGTTCATTTTTATTATAGTTCCAATCCACAGTTGTTTATGAACAAATGTTATTTAGTTTATAGTTAAATATTGTAATGTTATATGCACTTTAGTGATATTTAAAGTTTAGGTCACAGGAAGCATGTCATGTTTGGTATCATTCTAATCCCCTATTTATCTGCAGACGTCCGGTTCATTCGCCGAAAGGATAACACATTTCCTATGCTAGTTATGGATGATAGGGAATAAGTGGTTAGAATGATATTGTCTGTGTAATGCTAATATACCAGTTTAAACTAGTCCTTGGCGGGAAAATTAGTATTCATCCTCTGCAGAGCTGACGCCCTTGGAAAGTTGATCCCCACCCTTGGAGGTTGTTGTTTGAACTGACCTATGGACTGCATTACACTGGACCTTCCTGAAGCCTGAACCTATGGAAACATGCCAAATCATCTGTATTGTTTTTCACTGTATCACTGAGTGTATATAACAGGGGCTCTGGGACCAGCAGGCGGTCACATTGACCACAGACTTCAGGATTAATGACTGTATGCTGGACTCAGCATTGTGCAGCACCACGCAGCATATGCATCAGCTGTGCTGTATTAATTTATTGAACTGTAATACTTTTGCTTTTGCTAAATAAATTGCTTGTGCTTTGGAACCACACAAATCACATAGACAATAATTATTGGAAGATGATGAAATTACTTTAATACTTTATTATAGGATTTTATAAGTATATCTTACTTTCATTCGTACCCGGGAAGGAAAGTTATGTTTCCTTTATTATATAAAGCCTAATAGCGATGCAACAGATGTAGAGCTGGGCGACTCTTGAGATGCGTGAGACTCATCATCATCATCGTCACCATTTATTTATATAGCACCACTAATTCTGCAGCGCTGTACAGAGAACTCACTCACATCAGTCCCTGCCCCATTGGGGCTTACAGTCTAAATTTCCTAACATACACACACAGACAGACAGACTAGGGCCAATTTTGTTAGCAGCCAATTAACCTACCAGTATGTTTTTGGAGTGCGGGAGGAAACCGGAGCACCTGGAGGAAACCCACGCAAACACAGGGAGAACATACAAACTCCACACAGATAAGGACATGGTCGGGAATTCAACTCATGACCCCAGTGCTGTAAGGCAGAAGTGCTAACCACTTAGCCACCGTGCTGCCCAGCATATGGGATGAAATATTTAACGTTAGTTTTCATGCACATTTTTGGCTCATAATTTAGGCCCAAGTTGCGTTCAACTCCGCATCAGCCCATATTGTTCATATGGCTAAAAATAGAGGGCGAGGAGAGTTCTTTGAATGTTTTAGTATTCAAGTACTAGATCATCTGTTGTTTTATGATATGGCACTCATGGAGCTTTTCTGTTCCTTTATTCCATCCATAGAAGATTGTACGCTCACTTACAGACACCGAGAGTGACAGTAATTCCTGCAGCGACGCTACAGCTTATGTTGGATTCACACAGAATGATGAGAATAAATAATCTGCTAGTGGTTTGTGAATACAGATTACATTTGGTTGGTGAACACTCTGCCATTAAGTCTATGCTCTATTTCCATATGTCACATTTATTTATCTATGTTATTATTATTATTATTATTATTATTAGTATTATCGTTTATTTGTAAGGCGCCACAAGGTTTCCGCAGAGCCGTACATGGTACAAACAGTAGACTATACAGGGTAAGACAGTACAGAACAATAAACAAAAAGTACCAGTACTTCAGAAACTCCAGGCAGGCAGATACAGTAGAGACGGAGTGGAAGAACAGGTATTGAGACAGGAGGGGAGAGGGGCCCTGCTCATACGAGCTTACATCCTAAGGGAGGGTAAACAGAATCAGGTACATAAGGAAGCCAGTGAAGCAACGGGGAGAGAGAAAGGGGGCAGGGGAGAAGCAGAAGAGGTGAGAGGTTAAGTGGATGGTATTTTTATTATTATTATGTGTGACTAGTGTATAACCAGTCTTTGACTGGTGTGTGACCAGTGTGTGACTAGTGTATGACCAATGTGTGTGACTACTGTGTGACCAGTGTGTATCTAATGTGTGTGTGACTAGTGTGTGATCACTATGTGACCAGTGTATGACTAGTGTGTGACTAATGTATGACCAGTGTGTGGACTATTGTGTGACTACTATGTGACTAGTGTGTACCTAGTGTGTGACCAGCATGTGACCCGTGTGTGACTACTTGATGCAAATGACTACAGAGGGAAGGTCATCAGCCCGAAGGAGATGCTGACTCCATTGCCAACCCCCCTCCACTTTCCCCCTTCCTAGTAGCTTTAAAGGGGGTATATTTTTGAAGAAAAATATAAGCTCCTAGCCCACATTGGGATTTAGAGCATACTTGCCAACTCTCCCAGAATGTCCGGGAGACTCCCGAAATCCGGGTAGGTCTCCCAGACTCCCGAGAGAGCTGGCAAGTATTCTGCATACTGCAATTTACTTGCCAAAATTACGCGATTCGCGGTGAATCGCGTCATTTTGGCCCCGCTTCCCGCGGCAAAATGGCATTTTTGTTGTGGGGGTGGGGTCCCCCTTGACCCACACCCCCTGCCCGGGATCTCATGGAATTCACTCTTCAAAGGTTGACAAGTTTGGACTAGTGTGGGTAACTAATATATGACCAGTGTGTAACTAGTGTGTGATCAGCATGTGACCCATGTGTGACTAGTGTGTACGACTAGTGTATGACCAGGGTGTGACAGGTGTGTGACTACTGTATGTGACTAGTGTATGACCAGTGTGTGACAGGTGTGTGACTACTGTGTGTGACTAGTGTATGACCAGTGTGTGACTAATGTGTTATCAGCATGTGACAAGTGTGTGTCTAGTGTATGACCAAGGTGTGTGACTATTGTCTGACCAGAGTGTATATAATAAATAAATGAATATATATATTATTTTTCTATAAATTTGCTGCTAAAATGTGGTATTATTTATTTCATTGACACTATATGCAATAGTTGTTTTATTTAATGAATGTCATTAAAATAGACAGAGAAAAGGTTTCTGCCCCCTTGGTGTTTAAAGGATACAGTGACATGAATCAAAATTACTTTTTTTTAATTAAGTAATCAAATTCTCCAGTAATTCATGGTTGGGTCGCAGGAGGAACCAGCAGTGTTTACTCGGCGCTCGCTGACACATGACAACAAAATGCTGTTTATTTTACAAGATGGAAAAAATATTGAACGCTCTCTGGACACTTAAGGCATTTTCTTGTGGGATTACAAGAGCAGAGATGAATTAGGTACACTTAGGATCAATATCTGTTTCTCTCCTCGGCTCAAGATAGGATTTGTCAAAATTTGAGAGCAGTTTCTATTGAGTGTCAGCCACAAATCCTTGTACTTCTGAGTCATATTCTCAGCGAAGGAATGGATATAAATGGGAAGAGTTGTGCTCTATTGCAGTGTCTTAGGTCAGGACACTACATCAACTTCCTTAGATTTTCTCTTTAATGAGCTTTACCCGTGATAAAGTGACCTTGCAGGCAGATTTCTAGGAAAAAGATAACCCTTTATGGTGTGTCTGCATTTTATAATTGCTTCTGATTGCATTTCCAAGGTGCAAATAAATTGCTTTTAAGTGGCTCTTCTGCTGAGGAAATAATGCAATCAGAAAGTCGTGCAAGTGTAAGAAAACATACTGCAATTATTAACCAGACTTCTGAAGGTGGGAATAAGAGAATTTACAGACGTACGCGGAGAGGAGCAAATCTCACACAGTTTGGGCTGTTTTTATAAAGCTAAGAAGGAGTTTTCACAAAATTATAACAGCCCAAAGTTCCCTGTTTCGACTATTTCACATTCTAGCTGTATTATTTCATGAAAAGACTTTATGATACATCCAACTTATTTTTTGCCAGAAATAAAACATATCTAACTGAATATAAAGGGTGTATTAAATCTATTTATAATGAGTAGAATGCTTTAATTAGTCTGAAAATTAGGGTAAATAGTGTTATTAAAAAAAATACCTCTACAGAACAGTAGAAAACTATATATATATATATATATATATATATATATATATATATATATATATAGATAGATAGATAGATAGATAGATAGATAGATAGGTAAAACTGAAGGATGGCGCACTGGTGAGGTTTAGCAAAATAAGGCTAAACAAGTGGAAACAATTGAAATGAGCATAAGGATCAAATCTAGGTCTCTGGGTTGGTGTCCAACACTCTATAAATTGAATCCAGTTCTTAAATCCAAATGCTAGACAGGATGGATAACCATAACAGACTTAGTGTATAGAGAATCAACTCTAATGTCACAATATGCATATGCAATAAATGTTCAAACAGAGCTGGCTGAACCAGTACAGCACAGCCCACAACGTTTCCCAATAATATGACAGCTGAGGGAAGGAGATAGGTGTGCAGAATATCACAATTCACCAAATAACAGTGTAATAGGTGGAAGCGTATCAGAAGGCAGTGCAAAATTAGCTTATCTGTATTAGGGTCTCCAAGAGGGAATCTCAGCTTCGTCCCGTGTGTCAGGAACCGGTAAACCAGCGAGTGCAGTACGCAGTACTTCTTAGTCTCGGGCAGCCGCCCCCATACAAACACCGCAATCAACTCCAATCAACAAGATTTAAAAAGCTGCTTCCACTCAGCAAACAGACAGGGTGTAACAGTTGATTCTCTATACACTAAGTCTGTTATGGTTATCCATCCTGTCTAGCATTTGGATTTAAGAACTGGATTCAATTTATAGAGTGTTGGACACCAACCCAGAGACCTAGATTTGATCCTTATGCTTATTTCAATTGTTCCCACTTGTTTAGCCTTATTCTGCTAAACCTCACCAGTGCGCCATCCTTCAGTTGTACCTATCTATTTTATTCCCGGCCCTACCAGCCAGAGTTTTGTAGGAAGGCAGCCTCCTTACGTGGAAGAGGTGGTTATGTGGGTATAAACTTATCTATCTATACAATACTGTTTTGAGCGCCAGTGTTTATATTTTGCATATATATATATATATATATATATATATATATATATATATATATATATATATATATAAAGCCTGCAAACAAAATGAATGTTAATCTCAGTTCCATAAATCAGTTTCTTTCGAGTTGGGTCAGTTACAATATTTGTGGGAAAGATAGGAATAGATCAAAGTCTATTGGTCTATGCTCAAAAAGCAATGGATTATATTAGAACAGAATAAGAGTCTCGGAAACTTAAAATAGTAAACCAGCAACATTTGACTTGAATTTATGCAGAGACCTTAAAGTCCATTCCATACTAAGTTTTGGGGGGTATAGTTACTAAACTGTGGGTTTGAAAAGTGGAGATGTTGCCTAAAGCAACCAATCAGATTCTAGCTGTCATTTTGTAGAATGTACTAAATAAATGATAACCAGAATCTGATTGGTTGCTATAAGCAACATCTCTACTTTTTCAAACCCGCAGTTTAGTAATAGATCCCTAGGTGTCAAGTAAAGTAAAGCAGTTGTTAGAATCTATTGGCACTTTTCCTAAATTAATGGGAATTAAGAAGTTGAATAATTAGAATGAGCAAGGCACGGTACAGAGGAGATTTGGGGAACATGTTGGGATCCCTAACTATGATTCCTTTGGTTAAAGAACATCCTCAAAGGGAAATTCCACACAGTGAACAGTTGCATTTCGGATATTGTACATTAAATTCTACATTACATGCAATGTATATATATATATATATATATATATATATATATATATATATTTATATCTACTATATAAATGCCTAGTGGCGTGTGTGGGAAAAAAAAAAACCAAGCTGCAGTGCCACCTGCTGGGCAGAGTTATACACTGACCTATATATTTCTTGAAGGAGAAGTGACATTTGGGAGTGGTTGGTGGTTGCCGGGGGTGACAGTGGGGAGTTTTTAACACCTTAAGTAGCTTGATGAAGGATGTGGCGATAAATATGAAGGATGAGGTGATGGAGAAAAATGATGAGGTGGTGACATGTGGACAAAACCACGTTAAAAAAGGGCGCTTCCGTCGGGAAGTAACACTCTTCCCCTGAGGAGGCCTGGGCTAGGCCCAAATGCATGACAAGAACCTATTTAACACCTTAAGTAGCTTGATTTGACTAGAATGCATGAATATCATGCACGGGTTAACTTGTGTATATATATATATATATATATATATATATATATATATATATATATATATATATATGTATATTTAAATTATATACTGTATATATGCACTAGTGCATTTGTACAAGCTTAATTTGTCTTAATTTTGACAAAAGTTTTTGACTCTATTTGCAATGATGTTCTTCTAAATTATCTTGGAAAGAAAGGTTCAGCCTGATGTGTAAGCAGCAATAAATACAGATTTGATAGGATAAATGTACTGAAAAAAATGCCTTATATTTTACAAATTACCTTATTTAGAAGCTAATGTATGCACGGGGAAAATTTACACTCTCCTCAGCGTATGGTTAAAATTGGGTAACAAATCAAATACAGTAGTGTTGTACTACATTATATAGCTGACTGCTTTCATATTTGATTAGAAAAATCCCCCTCTTTCCCACCGGGATAGTACAACATATCATTACCTACAGCCGGCATTTTGTCATCTTTCACTTTGTTGCTTAAACATTTTCCTTCTGTTGTCATACTTTATAATGCATAGAAATGTTTTATTTACCTGCATGGACAAATATCATTCGTTTGCCTTGTTTTATCTACACAATATACAGTATAAATGCTGAACAGGACTGTTATTTTATACAGAGAACTTAAATTAACTGTATAATTGCATTTCTTAGTAGTATTACTCAGATCAAATAAATTGTATCATTCTAACAATTACGTTTAGTATTAGTTTCATGTTCTACATGCTTTCATCTTGCTGTGGTGCAGTTCCCTTCTTTCACTCAGACTCTCTTGAGTTCGTTTGGCTGTTTAAACTTCCTGGCACTTGAACTCGGACAATTCTTCACCTTCAGATGAACAGAAGCTGTCATCTCTGCCTGTACTGGTAGCTTAACAGATGCCTGCATCAATAACTTGGGCTGGGTACACACTGAAGCATTTTCGTCCAATAATTGGGCAAATCAGCCGACATACAAAGTTTGGTCAAAAGTCAGGTTAGTGTGTATAGTGACACGAGGGACGAAATTCGTCCCAAAGTGCTGATCGTCATTTCGTTTGGTTGGTCGTACTGTTTAATATTTTTCGATCACTCTTGTTCACAATCTCTATAGAGTTTACAGAGTCGTGTTCATTTCAGCAGATGCTAGCGATGAATGTTCCAGTGAATAAATGTAGAGAGTGCTGTAGAAGGAATAATTCAGTTGTTTGTCCTGAGACAGAATGTTTCATTTCAGAGTCACATAAGCTAACAAAATTCATTAGGACATGTGGATAGCTATAACATGGCGAATTAATGAGTGTGACAATGTGACAATAATGAATGAATGAATATTGTGGTGTCATTCTCTGAAGACTAGAGGACCAGATGAAGGACCAGATGAAGAGCACAAATCTGAAGGTAATTAGTGTCAGTGTGTATAGATGGATCACCAGACTGATTGGACCTCAAGTCGTAGGTACAATCATTTGAGATAACAGGTTGGTCGGAAAATTCTTCAGTGTGTACCTAGGTTTAGCTGAGTTGGGAAACTCCAGACACTATGACATTATATGGCAGGTTGTTCTTTGAACTGGAGCAATTGAGTTTAACAATCTATCTTGCAAACATGTGGGAAATGCTGTAGTACACTGTTTGTTTTGCCAAAATAATCTAGACAATCAAATACAATGTTATACTAAATTAGGCTTTACATAATATAATGAGTTTTAGATAATGATAATAATGATCTAATTTTGAAGGGATAAAATGTTTGCTGGCAGTTTTCTGGACAGTTTTGACTAAACCATGGGGACACAGGAAGTTACGGAGAGAGTGGGTAGAAAGGGTGTGTTTTCATTTTAGTGTGTTCAGGCATTAAGGTAGGGTGAGGGTAGTGATGAAGGTAGGGTAAGGGAGATGGGGAAATAAGTGGGTGAGAAGGTTTGGATGGGGGTATTAGGTGCGAGTGGATGGTGGAATGTGTTTAGTTTGTGTAGTGTGAAGTGTTAAGTGTCTATGAGGAGGTGAATAGGTAGGGGTGTGTGTAAGGGGTTCTATTTGTATGAAAGTAGAGGGATATAACCCACTCCCACCTAACGCCCCCATCCAAACCTTCTCACCCACTTATTTCCCCATCTCCCTTACCCTACTCTTCATCACTAACCTCACCCTACCTTAATGCCTGAACACATTGTAGTGCAAACACACCCTTTCTGCCCACATTCTCTGTACCCCCCATGTTCCCTATTACACCTACCTCTTAGCTCCCCTTCTCTCGCACGACTAAACAACCTTCCGTCACTGCAGACCCTGGTTATCTCCATTGAACCTTTACCCTTCCCATCACTCACTTCTCTACCTAAGGTTTGAGACTTCAGCCTCAAAATACCCGTTAGTAAATCTAGTAGTTTGTATCTATTGCACATCTATATTTTAATCAATAATCAACAAAATATCTATAATTTTTCCCTAAGGTGGGCACACATTGCCAAAATAAGGGCCATTTTATCAGTTTGTCCTCCCACCAAAAACACAGTAGGAGTCATTATCCTTTGGCATCCAAATGACAAGACTTGAAGTGGGATTTACTAAGCAGCAGTTTTGTATGGGGTTTTACAACGTACATAAATCAGATGAAATTTATAACGAAACCTGCAATATTTATTAACCTGTGATTTGGATGAAATCGCATCCGACAAGTGGTAACTTGAAAAGACTCAAACAACATCCAAAAATTGTTTGTTTTTGTAGTATGTTGTTTTAATGTACGGTATTGTACCATGGTCTGGTAACATGTGCCTCTGTCACGATCTGCCTCCATCTGCTTTGCAACATCTCCCTGTAGAATGCTGCTTTTCTTCTGCAGCCCCTGTTAGTTTTGAACCGTGTTGGTCTTGCTCTGTTTGTGTTCCTGGATGCAGTACCTCCATGCCGCCAGGGCTGCTGCTATTTCACTATGGACATTTTTACCACTTCTGTATTGTTTGTTTGAGAGGCATGTTGGTGTCAGTAGCTGAGGCGGGGGGGTGCTGGTGCTGCATTCTGGGGTACCTCTTGGTAAGTTGTTCAAACAATTTATAGGCTCATTGCAGGTGCTTGAAAGGGTGGGGTTATCCTAAAAGGAACAAACACAGAGACAAATTCGCCATCACACTGCTATAGCCAGCAAAGGAGCTGCCATTTCTACTTGCACATAAAAATGCAAAAGTCTCAGTTGCACACATTTGCAAATGTATGTTTAAGCCACCCGCCACTCCACGGCGCTTTTGCTAATAGGATGGTCCTAACTCTAAACGGTGAGAGTCCCATATATTTGGACCATACATATATGTGTTTTTAAATTGAGAGCTAACTTACCAAGAGGTACCCCAGAAACCTCCAAATGGCAATGCAGCGCCAGTACCCCCCCCCCCCCCCCCCCACAGCTACTGACACCAACCTCAAACAAACAATACAAAAGTGGTAGAAATGTCCATAGTGAAAGAGCAGCACCTCTGGCGGCATGGAGGTACTGCATCCAGAAACACAAACACGGCAAGTCTAACATAGTTTAAAACAAACAGGGACTGCAGAAGACAAGCAGCATTATAAAAGGAGATGTTGCAAAGCAGACGGAGACAGATCGTGACAGCCTCATTACATCTGTGCTCAGCAGAGCATTCAACAGAGGTGACATCCATAGCATGTGGCTATACACTCATGAAATGTATGTTTGCACATTGATAGTGGTGTCAGTTAATACTGTGGTAAGGTGCGCTCAGACCAATCTATAGAGCCCAAAACATCAGGCAGACCCGAGAGACTATAGAAGGCAATGTTTAGTTCACACTATTATACTTACTGGCTAGGGAAGCAGATATATGTAAATGATTTTAATGCACTTAACACTTTAGAAAAGTGCATGGAAAATGTGTAATGCTTATCACATTGGAGCACACATGCAAATACTATCCTGTGTCGACAAAGTTTAAAGCTCCTATTAATTTCTTCAGAGCAGTAAATCCATTAGAGTGTGCTAATAAAGGCTCCAATTCATCCCTGACCTGCTCATAGGAGGCTTAATGCATTAAGGCATGAAAATGCCTATTTGTGACGTTTTTTTGCGCAAAATCGCACTGCACATACCCAGAAAGAACCAAACACTAGAGAACACAACATCATAATCAGATCTATAATACATGATTTTTTTTCCTACGGTTCTCCATGCAGTTGTGCAAGCCATCACATTGAACCACTTGTATGTTTCCCAGGTCTCTAAACCAGCATTGCAATTTGAGAAATGGCAGTTTGAAATAATGCAGATTTACTGTGTGGTTTTGCGAACCACACATCAAACAATCAGTTCTTAGCGTCTACAATAGGCAAGCCCTTAATACACATGTAACTAAGGAAATCGATTTAGTGAAAGCAGAAAAACATGTCTTACATCTGGAACGTACTGAATTATCCATGAAACGGTTGAAGACATGCTATAATTCTACAAGGAAATATATTGATTATTTCAGGAGCTAGGAAAAGATCCAACTATGTGGTAACTATATGCACAAATTTGAAACTTTCTGCTAAAATATTTTATATATATTTTATATTTTAAAATAAAATATTATTTGTCCAGGGAAGACAAGCCACTTGAAGCACTTGAAGAATTTATACTAAATACAGCTATGTCATGTGTAAAAAAATCAAACCTCCTCTGTCTCTGTTACTGGATGCAGAAAAGTGCTTTGACAGTCAACTGGTTGCACATTTGTATCTGCCTCCAAAAATTCAGAAATAAAATAAATGTATTTTAAATTCTATTATGCCATTATATTCCAATACTTCTGTTAATGCCTGACTTTCTTTCCAATCCTTCTTTCATTACAGACTGTACTAGACAGAGCTGGCCACTTTCACTTTTGAAGTTTGCTTTAAAAATGGAGCCTGTAGCCCAATATAGTAGGTAATCCCTCTTCATTTTGGGCATGGATATAGGTGTTAGAGAACACAACTCAGACTGATTCATAGATAATGTGATCACCGTCACCTCAAGCCAAGCTATCTGATGTTGGAAAAATCTAATATTGAAATGGAATATGGACAAAGCACCAACTCTATATAAAGACCTTAAAGAAAACTCAAATTTGACAGGTGAACCTTGGCCAGTAATACATCAGTGTCTCCCTATCATCATATATTTATTCTAGTTACATATTCACCTTCTAAGCCATAATCTCATTTTCTTTTAAATGGAATCAAATCTATATTTTTTGGATGGGAAGAATGGATGCAACTAAAATTATGGCTCTCCCGATTTAAATAATAAGATCCATCATCATCATCATCATCATCAACATTTATTTATATAGCGCCAGCAAATTCCGTAGTGCTTTACAATTGGGAAAAAACATTAATAAGACAATACTGGGTAATACATACAGACAGAGAGGTAAGAGAACCCTGCTCGAAAGCTTACAATATATAGGACAATGGGAGTTAGAAACACAAGGGCATGTGCTACATCATATTGCACAATGGACCAGCCAGACTGCAAAGGTAAAAGTACTGAGTGGGCTCTGTGTGTTGCAATGTTGGTCAGAAGGTTGTTGTCTTGCGTTAGCAGTGTAGAGGATGGTAATAGGGTAATCTAGGGAAATTAAGATGATGGTTGAGGAATATCATAACCTTGTCTGAAGAGGTGGGTTTTCAGTGAACACCTGAAGGTTTGAAGACTAGAGGAAAGTCTTACTGTGCGTGGGAGGGAATTCCACAAAGTGGGTGCAGTCTGGAAAAAATCCTGTAACCGAGAATGGGAGGATGTGATGAGAATGGAGGAGAGACGTAGATCTTGTGCAGAACGGAGGTGTCGAGTAGGGAGATATTTCGAGACAAGTGAGGAAATATATGTCGGTGCAATTTTGTTGATGGCCTTGTATGTTAGTAGAAGAATTTTATATTGGATTCGTTGAAATACAGGCAGCCAATGTAGAGACTGACAGAGTGGCTCAGCAGAGGAATAACGGTTTGTAAGGAAAATCAATCTAGCCGCTGCGTGCAACATAGATTGTAGAGGCTCAAGTCTGACTTTTGGAAGACCAGTAAGGAGGGAATTGCAATAGTTGATACGGGAGATGATGAGTGCATGAATTATTGTTTTTGCAGTGTCTTGTTTCAGATATGTGCGTATTCTGGAAATTTTCTTTAGGTGTATGTAACATGATTTAGATATAGAGTTGATGTGGGGAATAAATGACAGTTGGGAATCAAGGATTACACCTAGGCAACGAGCTTGCGGGGTGGGATTTATGGTCATGTTATCAACATAAATTGAAATGTCAGGCAGGAAGCTTCTGTTTTTGGGTGGGAATATTATTAATTCAGTTTTTGAAAGATTGAGTTTGAGTTGGCGAGAAGACATCCAAGATGAAATGGCAGAAAGACAGTCAGTAGCGCGAGACAACACAGATGGTGAAAGATCAGGAGAGGATAGATAAATTTGTGTATCATCCGCATAGAGATGATACTGAAATCCAAAGGAGCTTATTAGTTTTCCAAGAGAAGTGGTGTAGATAGAGAATATCAGAGGACCTAGGACTGAGCCTTGTGGAACTCCAACTGATAAAGGAAGCGGAGCAGAGGTAGATCCAGAGAAATTAACACTGAAAGAGCGATTAGATAGATAGGATGAGAACCATGATAGGACAGTGCCTTCAAGACCTAGGGATTGTAGCGTTTATATGTGGAGAGAGTAGTCAACAGTGTCAAATGCAGCAGAGAGATCCAGGAGATTAGAAGAGAGTATTAGTTATTATTTTTTGCTGTGATCAAATCATTGACAACTTTGGTCAGTGCAGTCTCTGTGGAGTGTTGAGAGCGAAAGCCTGACTGAAGAGGAGCCTGACTAAAGAGGATCCAATAGGTTGTTTGCTGTAAGAAAGTGTGTGCGGCGGGTGTAGGCAATTCTCTTGAGAAGCTTGGAGGGGCATGGGAGCTGGGAGATGGGGCGGTAATTTATGAGAGAGTTAGGGTCAGAATTCTGTTTTTTTAAAATGGGAGTAATCACTGCATGCTTGAATATAGATGGAAAAATACCAGTAGAAAGAGATAGATTACAGATTTTAGTTAGAGGGGGAATGAGCACAGGAGACAGGGACATACCAATTTGTGAGGGAATGGGATTAAGAGGACAGGAGGTAGAGTAGGAAGATGAGAAGAGAGTAGAAACTTCCTCTTCATTTGTGGGATCAAATAAAGAGAGAGTGTCAGAGGGTGCTACAAAGGAATTGAGCAGATTGCTTGTCAAGGGAGATGATACCATTTCAAGCCTGATCTTATCAATTTTGTCCTTGAAATAGGAAGCAAGAACCTGTGCACTAATGTTAGTTGGAGGATTTGTGGCAGGAGGATCCACATGTCATAACAAAGGTTTTCTCACTAAACTTTTATTGAGTTTCATGAAGCTCTTTAATTTGTGGGACTACTAGAGACTTCTTCATGTTGGAGAGAAATATTTCACTTTTATTTAAACATTCGTGAATTTTTTATATTCTTTTTGCTGTGAAGTTTATATCAGAAATCTCTTCCAATGACATGTCTGAGATTTTTTTTAAGTATAATTTTCACAAAAAAAGGATAAGAATGTTGAAAGATGATATTACCAGAATGAGATGAGAAACATTCAATATTCGATTAGTCATAAAAATAACAAAGACACTTAACATTGTAAAACATTATAATATCAATATAGTAACGACAAACAAGAAGGAGTATCAGGTGGAGAGGAATGAAGGGAAGGATCATAAGGGGTAAGGGGGTAAATAGGGAACATATGTAGAAGGTCATATAAAATCAATGGAGTCTAACAAGAAAAAGAAGTAGAAAAGATACTAAAAAATAAGAGAGATAAAAAACAATAAAGTTCAGGGTAATGCCCATGCTGTGCCCTCATTCATCATAACAATTTCTCACTCTGCTCACAATTAACTCCATATTGTATATTTCATTGTTTAAAGTGTTGAGGGGCATCCTGTCTTCTCCAGAAGGAGGCAATTAGAGGTGCAAAGGCAGTCAGTATTTGGACCCCCTTGCCTCCAATTCTGTGTTGATATGAGGCCATGCAAATTTAAATAATAATTCAGCAAGATATTACAGATGATGTTAATTCGTATTTCTCTGAAAACGCTAAACAGGATACTAACAAATCTATGTTATGGGCTGTACATAAAGTTTAAAGAAGTTTTTTTTTTTTGTTATTTTGTAGGGCAATAATATTTCAAACAATTGTGTGTTATTTTGAAGGACTTTCAATAATATATTGTTATCTTTTCACATTTCTATATAAATACAATCATATTTACTTTTAAACTGAGAGAACGCTGTTAAGTGTTCGTTAATTTTCTTTTTGGTAATTTTTTTTTTGTATATTTGTCCTAGTGTTTCTATTAGCAACATGGATGTTCTCTCTTAAAAATTCTCATTCTAGAATGGAACCATTATCAACACTACTACTGTGCATAGAAAGCTTAAGGGCTTTTATTTGAGCTTCTTTGGATATATTTTGGGTAAAAGTAGGCAGATGTATATTTAAAATAGCACTTTTTAAAGATGTTATCCAAACCGAATTCACAATATCGCTACCAAACCTGTTTCTCTCTTGACAGAGAGAGATTTAAATTTAGCAAAACCAAATCTATGACTGTCTCTATCTCCCCCTGAGGATCTAGGCACTAAGATCCCATCTGGATAGAACTATTATATAATCTAAATGGCAATAAAAGAGATACTAATGTATCATATGTGCTCCTGGAGTCGTTATAGAGTCTCGTTATTAGGCAGAATATGGTCAAGATTATGACACTGGGAAAAATGACATAAAGGCAAGAACTTACTTTTCTGCCCGTCATCTCTATTTTATATTATGCAAAAAATCTGGGGACGAACGTAAATTGCACATAAGGTGCATGTTTAAAAAGAGCATACAACTTGTCCGTAGATCTGAGCATATTCAAATCCAATTGTATCTCAAGATACATTTCCACATGAATCTGGTGCAAGCACACTCTGCTTAAACAATAATTGCCGTATTTAGACACACTGAACAGAATGCAGTAAATGCGCATTCGTATGTATAATAAAAGGTGACATCAGGGGGTAAATGTATCATACTCCGGTTTCTTCAACTCGCAGGAGTTCGGCGAGATGACAGCTAAAATTTAAAGCGCCGCAGCCTTGTAAAGGCAAGTTTCCCTTAACAAGGCAGCGCCACTTTAAATTTTAGCTGTCAACTCGCCGAACTCCCGCGAGTTGAAGAAACCGGAGTATGATACATTTACCCCCAGGACTCATAAAACTTTTATTTCATCATAAAATAAAACAACATGTGTTGTCATTATAATCATTTCTATTAATATTATTTTTCAAAAATAGTAATTTTTTTACATTCATTTCATAAATAGAGATACTTTCAATGCATTGGTATCCCATTTCTTACCATGGCTCAGTAATTACATCTGGAAGAGGAATTAATTTAACTTATTATATCTTGGAACACTCCGTGATTTGTGAGTTAACACAGAATTTATGACATCGATGCATTTGGCATTTTAGTTTCCAACTAGGCTGCAACCATCAACTGTGCACAGTACTATTTCTATTTGAATTTCAGGCTGTCAGCCAAAACATGTATGCTGAGGAGCCAATGTGGTAAGTAACTCCTACATCTGCGTCTCTAAGAGGCCTGTTTAAGAATTAATGGGTTTTTGTCCTGTCAATTATCATTTGTCATCACACCGCTGACAGATGACATTTCATAGTAATTCACTAAAGAGGTCATGTCAGGACAGCTCATCCTATAGGAGGCTGTCCTTGCAATGACTGTATTCTAACGGAGAGTCCAGGTTCTGACCCAGTGTCTTGCTTCACATGCCTGACCTAGAGTCATGTATAGTACATTTATGTAAATTTACGTAAGCGGAGAGTAAGAAGGCTGCATAGAGGGATCCAAATCTCCCCATAGGATTGAATGGCTAACGCCATCTAAGTCAAGCTCCAAAAAGCTAAGCTAATAAGCTTGATAAAATTGCTCAGACCGCAGTCCACATTGAGTATTATGGGGACTGTAGTAAAGTGGGGTAAATTGCCTAATCTAGGAGATATCTCTTTTATGTCCTGCGTTTGGCTTTTCTTAAATAACCACTTTACTTAGAAAATGCCTAAACCATCTGGAAAAAACAGTTTCTGAATGATTTATGTCCTCATAAATAGGCCCCTAATACTAGTGACTGAAGTAGGGGGCTTGAGGAAAACAGTACACTGCTTAAAAGAAACATTTTCCTTCAAGACTGGTGTAATTCTTTACCTATTTTGCCTATGTACTGTATTGCTGTTTTCCCCCCTAAATGACCAATGAATTTATGTACTGCATAAGTCTCTACAGACTGCTTTTCAAGTAGCAAATTTTCGGCCATGTTACTGGTTATTGCTGCTGGTACTTCTTCATCTCCATGGGGGGCAGATAAATATATTTTTTTACAGCAATAGAACCTTATGTAATAACATGCAACTTTTACGCGTAATTGAATTGATATATTATGCATGTATCCAATGTAGCATAACTCTTAACAGATCTATTACCTTTGTCATTGTAGCAAATCGCTCCCCATATTACTTGTGAGTCTAGAATTGGGACCAGGAAATTGATTTAGTTAAAATTTGGAATTCACTGGGCCTGGGTTAATTTGCATATTTGTGAACATTGGTGATAGAATTTGTCAGAACCATATTGCTGCATCATAAATCCAAAAAAATGCTAAATGGATGTAATGTGAACATCGATGGCCTGAAGCATGTATCTGCCAATTTTGAGCGCATCATACGCAAATTCATTATGCGCATGCTCAGATGCGGGCCATACACCATTAAGTGCAGCCCTGTCCACTCAGCTGCAGGCGCACGCAGGTGCAAGCGGTTTTCCAGACTTAAACTCTGCTCCTGCTTGCGGTCTACTTTAAATCCCCACTGTCAACCGTAGTCAAAACACAACTGCCCTCCCCCTGGGCTCGGCCAATGACCGCTGCCTCTCCTCAACTCTGACCACCTCTTCCCACTCCAGAATTCAAGACTTCTCCCGTGCAGCCCCCTTCACTGAAACGACCTCCGTCCGTCTCTCTCCTAATCTGTGCTCCTTCAAACGGGCACTTAAAACTCACCTGTTCCTCAAAGCCTGCCAACCTTCCACCTAACCCCCCCTCTCCTCTGTTCATTCTCCCCTCTCTCCTCCCGGCCCCCTGTTCTCTCCCCACATACTTCAACTGGCTCCCTTTGCGCCTGAGTTTTGTTTACCCTCCCTTAGAATGTAAGCTCCTTTGAGCAGGGCCCTCTCCCCTCCTGCCTCCATACCTGTCCTTCTGCTCCGTCTTTACAACATTAGCTTGTATGGAGTTTCTGAAGTTTTGGTATTTTTTGTTTATTGTTCAGTAATGTTTCACCCTGTATAGTCCACTGTTTGTACTGTGTACAACGCTGCGGAACTCTTGTGGCGCCTAACAAATAAAGGATAATAATAATAATAACAACTGTATACGTTACGTCATCTAATGGAATAGTGAACTTTTCTCCATACACCTTCATACACCCATCTCATTAATCACCACTATATAAGAGCCATGGCAGACGATTGCTATGGTGTCATTTTGTCACTATATCTTTAGCATTGAAGTTGAAGTTGTAGATTGTGTTGAATTTCAGTAGCTGTCATACTAAATAGGTCATTCTGTTTTCCCAGCACAACATGAATCAGGATGATTTACTAAATTGTTTGTGGTAAATGTCTTGTCTTAATTTATAACCTAGTAATGTCACACATTATCAATGTTTGTATGTTTTAAAATTTTAGAATGTTATGCGCCTGTAGAAACGTTGGGGACCTTTTTTCGTGTTTTTCATTTTTATTTTTTCAAATTCCGTTTTGCTGACTTTTAGTCAAAGTCTTATATATGCATTCTTCTAATATATGTCTAATTTGGAAATTAGTTTTGTAAAAAATGTTTTTTTTGTTTGTTTTTTGGTGTAAAATTAGTTTAGTAAGAAATGTTTTGTTTTTTTAAACAGTTATATCATGAGTCTGGCAAGGCCAATTTTTGGTTTAAGTACATTTGCAATCTTTAATGTACAAACAAACCAACAAGCTTGCAAGTCATGAGGTAATGTAATCTTTTGACCTCTTCATCCCTCTATCTCACATATTTAGCATTTCCTAGATATAGCCAATGCCCAGGTGGTGGAGAAGGATGGCAACAGCTAATGACCCCTCCGATTCCCGCAACTGGTTCACTGTTGGCGACTCAGGAAGAATGTCTTCAGGCCAGGTGGGGGGATGTTTGGTGCTGAGGTGGTCAGTCACTATTGGCTTCTGCCTCATATCATCATGGACACAACGCACATTGTGCAGAGTGACCTAGAGCCAAGATGCCTGGAGCTGTATTTTGCAGTTTGTCCACCAAAACATGGCCGACACAATATGCATTGAACTTCCCAGAGGCAACACCTGGGATTTGCAGGGTGTTACACATATACAAGTGCCACCTGTAATAAAAAAAGGCTCAAAGTCCCCTTATTCTCAGGATTAGTTCAAGTCACTGATGAAGCTAAACTTAGACAATTGAAAAGTTTAAATGCATAAAGGGGATGATGTTAAAAGTGATAGTAGTCAGTGATTTGGACTATTTCCACAATGCACATTTCCAGGTATTTCCAAAAACCCACAAAGCTAGGTAAAGATTGATTTTCCAAGGGCTTTTCCAAAAACAGGGAAGTGGGCATACACCTTTAAATACAGTAGGCTGAGCTGTATGGGCACATATAAAGAAACTTAGTGGTTCCACATTTTTTAAAGTTAATAAATAAGCTTTTCTGTGTTTAAAATGGACCCTATGGGTCTAAAATATTTAACTAAACCACGTAAAAAAATAACCATAAAAATGGACTAATTCTTTTAATACACATTAGTAACTGTCTATTTAGTATTCTTGTGCCTGATTTCACCTTGTCCTGTTACTCAATACAGGGCAAATCCCGCTGCAGGCAAATCGTACGCTCCTTTTTGTTTCATATTTTGTAGATTGGTAAAAGCTTTTATATTTATTGTAGAATATTATAACAAACAATATTGCTTTCCATTGAGGTGATAGAAAGGTCCCCAGGCTCAGTTTAAAAGGCCAAGCCTCAGGCACTCTAAGTATTGCAATGTAATGAAGTCTAACAAGCTTTTCCATGGCAAATTCACAGCTCCTAAAAAGTTTTGAAAAGTTGATGAGTTTAAGTTTCCAGTTAAATTTGCTTTACATGGTATTAACATATTACAGCATAATTTACACTGACCAATGACTTTTTATACTATATTTTCTCAATATATAATATCTATCTATCTATCTATCTATCTATCTATCTATCTATCTATCTATCTATCTATCTATCTATCTATCTATCTATCTACCCATCCATCCATCCATCTATCTATCTATCTATCTATCTATCTATCTATCTATCTATCTATCTATCTATCTTATATTTACATACACACTCAGTTGTCACTTTATTAAGTACACCTTTTCAGTACTAGGTAAGATCTGCCTTTGCCCACAGACCAGCCTGCATTTTTCATGCCATGGAATCAACAAGGTGATGGAAACATTTCTTAGAGATTCTGGTCCATGTAGACATGATAACATCACACAGTTATTGCAGATTTGTTGGCTGCAGATTCATGCTGCAAAGCTCCCGTTACACCACATCCCAAAGGTTCTCTATTGAATTAAAATCTGTGACTGTGGCCAATGGAGTACACTAAACTCATTGCCATGTTTGTGGAAGCCGCTTGAGATGATGTGTGCTTTGTGACATGCACTCTTCTATTGGAAGGAGTCATTTGAAGATGGGTAGTCTGTGGCCATTAAGGGATGTACATGGTCAATAACAATATTCAGGGAGGTATTGGCATTTAAACAATGCTCAATTGATATCATGGCTAATGTGTGGGGCAGCACGGTGGCTTACTGGTTAGCACCTCTGCCTCACAGCACTGGGGTCATGAGTTAAATTCTTGACCATGGCCTTATCTGTGTGGAGCTTGTATGTTTTCCCTGTGTTTGTGTGGGTTTCCTCTGGGTGCTCCAGTTTCCTCCCACTCCAAAAACATACTGGTAGGTTAATTGTCTGCTACCAAACTGACCCTAGTCTCTCTCTCTCTCTCTGTCTGTGTGTGTGTGTGTGTGTGTGTGTGTGTGTGTGTGTGTTAGGGAATTTAGGCTATAAGCTCCAATGGGGCAGGGACTGATGTGAGGGAGAAATATGGTTCTGCGGAATTTGGGGCGCTATAAAGATAGCTGATGATGACAATGTGTGCAAAGAAAACATTTCACACACCATTGCACCACCAGCAGGCATCATTGACACAAGGCAGGATAGATCCTTGGATTCATGTTGTCTACACCATGTTTGTCAGACCAGGCAACATTTTTCCAGTCTTCAGGTTTTGTGAGTTTGTGCCTATAGTAGCCTCAGTTTCCTGGTCATAGCTCACTAGAGTATAACCCAGTGTGGTCTTCTGCTTTTGTAGCCCATATACTTCAAGATTGGCTGTACCGTGCATTCAGAGATGCTCTCCTGCTGCACCCAAACTCATCTTTGTTTGTCTTTGAATCTTACTTTGTTTAGCAGATACACTTTTGTCTTTTCAGGTCTCACAATAGCCCCTTTCATTTGTCTCAGTGTTAATTGAATTGAATACACTGATTAACAATCTGATTAGCAATTTGGGTAATTCCATCCCAGCAGTTTTCCTCACTAATGCGGACCAGATGACTCTTGAAACAATAAATGTAAGAAGAAAGCAATAGCTGTAAATGAAGGTATTAATGCAATTTCCACTCTGCGTGAATGAATATGCTTTCCAATCATACAAATCATACACATACATAAGAAATAAAGGATTTATCTGAAACTCCAGTAATTGTTGATTCTGTGGGGAGTTCATAGTAATCCTCCCATACATTGTTAATATTGTGCAATACTATATATATATCCATCTGACAATTGTAAACTATTGTAATTCAAGCAGGAGGAGATACAGTTAGGATATAAAGATTAACTCTCTTAATGCCCATGCAATACAATGCCAGGTTCTGCATTGTACAGCCACAAATGCTTAAATGTTTATATATATGTATATATATATATATATATATATATATATATATATATATATATATATATATTGTGGCAAGAGCCCGCTACTGCTGAAGCACACGCGAACAACTTCTTCCTTTTTATGTAGTTTTATTGTCAGGATGGTAAATGTTTTGACACCGTACAGGTTTCACAGCAATACTTGGAGACCCTAAATGCTAGCTAGACATAGCTCAGCTCTCTCAAGACCAGCCAGCTTCCCCAGCGTTGATCTCCCTGAACAAATGAAACAAACAAGCTTTTATACATGATGCTCCTCCCCCAGCCTTAGCTTGATGGACAGGTGACACACCCACCTTCTCTTTAAAAGAAAACACCCATCACTGGCTCTGTTTGCACAACCAGACACGCCCTGTCTGTTTGCTGAGAGGAAGGATTTCAGATCATGTAAGTTTAACCAAATTTAAACTATTGCTTTTCATACATAAGTCTTCACTCTAGGTGCATTACTGCACAAATGTTTTACTCTACTTCCCTGCTTTCTATGCATATTGCTAGCTAAATGCTTCCTTTTGTTACAATATATATATATATATATATATATATATATATATATAGAGAGAGAGAGAGAGAGAGAGAGAGAGAGAGAAAAAGAGAGATACATATATAGATATAGACATATATATATATATATATATATATATATATATATATATATATATACCTTCTGGTCACTAATGAATGGGGAGGTGAAGACCTGTAAAATTGAGGTCATCATTAATTATTTTATTGTCGTATTATATAGCACTGCCAATTACGCATAGGCAGGAGGAAGGTCCAATCAGAGCCAGGGGTCAGGGTCAGGTGGTGCAAAAAAGTAGGGACAAACAAGAGTCATTACCAAGGTGCAGGCCAGAATCAAACACAGGATTTCACAGACAGCCGGCAGCAGTAAGAACAATTGATGAACTGTGCAGGTTGCAGGGAAAGGCCAGTCACAGGTGATCGGCATCCAGGCGTTACTCCTGCAGTTTCAGAGAATTGTCCAATTACAACAGCAGCACCTCTGGTAGTGCAGAGGTACTGCAGGCCAGAATCAATATAAGTCCTAACATAATTGAGAAGTATTTAGGAAAAACACTGAAAATGTTTAAACGAGCGGGTGGTCCACAAGTCAGAGTAAACAAATTTGCACAAATGTTTGAAAATTATTTTAAAGGATTTTTGGAGTTTACATAGATTTGGACATTTAATTATAAACTAGGTTCTACCTTCTTATTTGGAAGAAATCTTTACTATATAATTAAATATTTACATGAAAGTAATTTATATATAGATATATATATATATATATATATATATTTATTTTTTTTATTATTTTTTTTTGTTTATTTTGTTTATTTTTTTTTTAAAGAAGGTGTTTTACCAACAAAAACTTACTTGAAGTCACCGTTTAAAAACAACTATCTACTTCTTAATTTGGGTAGACACTAAAGGTTCATCAACAAATCACAGGATAAATGACTGTTTGGTCCAATATCTCCTTTGTGTGTACACGCCCATGATCATGTATTATCATATCAAAGCACATTGTGTCGTTTGATTTGGTTTTATAAACTGACTAAAAATCTCTATTAACAATGGAAACCTGTCGGGCAAATGTGGAAGTGTGTAAGCACTCACAATCATTATTGTAGAAGAAATCTCCGTGGAGTGTGCAGTGTCACAATCTTTTCAGCAGATGGTTATGAGCCCAGGTCTGAAGTTAAATCAAGTAGGTCTATACGTACGAATCTGCATGCTCATCGGGACTTTCAGTTGTTGGTAAAGTCATTACAGAAATCGCGTCTGCAGTAATTTCCTGTAGTGTGTACCCAGCTTTACCTTCCAGTAGTCATCATTGTAGTTGAATTACTAATAACCTATGGTCGGCTACAGAGAAAACAAAACTAACTGTAAGAACTCATTTTGATTATCAAAAACAAGCCTTATTAATATAGATACATTAATTATATTACTTATATAATAGTGGCAAAGACTATGGCAGATGTATTGATGCATCTGTTTATAAATCTATCCAAACAAATGCTATAATAATTCTTTGGGCAAAATTACAAAAGAATAATTTGCTTACACTGGTTTCTATTAAAATCCTATTCTAAGAATGTGTACATGTGCCTTGTTAAATACATAGGTTAAATTTACTAAGTCTTCTTAAAAGGAAAAGCAGATGTGTTGTCCATAGTAACCAATCAGATTCTAACTACCATATACCTAGTACATTCTAGAAAACGGTAGCTAGAATCTGATTGGTTTGTATGAGCAACACCTTCACTTTTCTTTTTTAGAAGCATTAGTACATCTACCCATAAATCATTGAGGGTTTTGTTACCTTGAAAATATTATTTGTGATATATATATATATATACATTTGTATATACCAGTTACTCATTTTCCATATAATATTCTTCTTTTTTTCATTTTTAGAAAACATTCAAGGTACCATGGTAAAATATGGGGTATATATGGTTGAAAATCCTTCTAAAAAGCATTTTTTCATTTATCTCAAAATATCTCCCAACTCAACACCTCACAAGATCTGCGTCTCTCTTCCACTCTCATCACATCCTCCCATTCTCGGTTACAGGACTTTTTTCGGGCTGCACCCACTTTGTGGAATTCCCTCCCTCGCACAACAAGACTTTCCTCAAGTCTTCATACCTTCAAGTGCTCTCTGAAAACCCACCTCTTCAGACTAGCTTCTGAAACTCCTCAATCACCTCTTAACCTCCCTAGCTAACCCTATTACCACCGTTGTATAGTTCGACAGCCCTCTGACCAACATTGTTGTGTGACTGGATAATATTGCCCACTAAGCACCTTTTACCTTTGCAATCTGGCTGGACTGGCAAATTCCCATTGTCCTGTACACTGTAAGCTCATGAGAAGGGCCCAGTTACCTCTCTGACTGTCTGCTTTACCCAGTCTTGCTTTATTACTATGATTGTTCTCAATTGTAAAGTACTACGGAATATACTGGCTATATAAATAAATGTTAATAAAAATAATAATAATAATATTAATAATAATAATAATAATAATAAATATATGGGAATGACCACATGTTATATTAGAAATATAGAAGGAAAAATCTGGAGATGTATGGAATAGATGCTATACAATTTCATTGGAAGGGTAGGAATAGAGTTATATATGTGGGATAATTGGAACAGAATCTGATTTATTAGTAGCAGGCTCTGTTTCTCAGGGCCTCAATGCAGACTAATCTTTTAATAATATTCAGTCTTATAATTAAAAATTTGTTTTTACTTGCATCCCAAAAAGGCAGTGTTGGCGTGAGGCAGTAGGGTTTGGCTCCAAAGAATGTTCTGTGTCGCTCAGCTCTTCACATAATACTCTCCTGTGTGGAAGCACAATTACTTCAGGTTGTCTTATCCAAGAAAACTTCCCTTAACTCCGGATAGTTCTGAGTAGGTGGACAAGTAGGAGCTTGTCACTAGTCTCCCTATTACTGCATCAGTACTCAGGGTCACGTTCTCTTTCACTAAGGCTTCTGCCATAAGTTCCCTGTTAATTTCTTGCCCCCACACTCAGGGGCTGGCTGGCAAATTTTAGCCCAGTGGAGAAGGGGGTTGAGACTCAGCAGGCCATTATGAACATTTAAAAAGAATATTAAAAGCAGGTAGCCAAGTAGCCCATCCCAAGGTAGCCCACTATGGGACCAGCCCGGGACGCAGATGACCCCCTGCCCCCAGCCCAGAAAGCCTCTGCCCATATATCACAAGCAAGAAAGGGAGCTTTGGTTAGAAGAAAATAATCTCACTAACTTTGGGGAAACGCTAGTCGTGTTATTCAACAGAAGCTGTTTACTTCTGCAATAAATATGATGAAAAAGGCTGCAAAATGTTGTTGCAAACGCGTTTCACTGTAAAACAATTTGCAGAGGCAAGAAGATCCGGTAACACAATCTTTAAGTTCCGCATTTCATTCACCATTCCATGAAATGCAATTCCACACTGTATTTATATTTGTGAAATCTATAATCTTAATAGAGCTGGGCAATGACAGCCAATTCATTCAGCTGTATGTAGTGGTTGATATGGGACTGGCAACACTTAAAAACAGTGAAACGTGTATAATTTTTAGGACAAATGGTGAACGAGTCAAATTTTCTGCACAGCAGTTTTGAAAATATCATTAATTTCGACTAAGCAGCCACACGGGGGCAAAGAGGGTCTTCGTCATCCTCACACATTAACCCCGTGAGCACCTGCTGAGCACAAAGAACAGAGTAAGCCCTGATATTCCCCTGCCGCTTTCCGGTCAACTGTGAGACTTACTTTAACCCCTTTGTGACAAACTAACTCAGAAAGAATTTAAACTATATAGTTTTAAGATAATAAAGTATAAAAATAAATAAATCTTGCATTAAAAAAAAAAGAAAGAAAAAACAGATTGCAGTTAAGCTGGCTCTGTAAGTCAATGAAGACATTTAATTTTAGGTGGAAAAAGATGATTAAAAAGTGTAACACATGTATGTTCCCTTTTCCCTTAATGGCCTTCTCTAGCTCTGATTAAATCACAGTCACTTAATAATATTAATGGCCTAATTTAGGCTTTATTTAATCAGAAGAAAAGCAACCTTGGGGACACAATCTGAGTGGAACATCGGGAAATAAATAGCACTGCCTTTCCCCCCCTAATACATCTCTATGATTAGTGTAATACAGAATGACTTGATGGAATAGTATATTGCGATATTTACATTTTTCCCCCATATTAATGACCTTTCCTTTGTATCATCCAACAGTTTAATATTATACAACACTACTTTACAAGCAAAAGGCTCAAGAATTTTATTTACAAGTAAGATTTGCAAAGATTTTCTGGAGAAACGTCCCTGCAAATTCCACGTGGTCTGAAATGATTGCAGTTAATTGCATTTAGCTCTCTGTTCTGTGCATCATGTTCTTGCCTTGAGTACAAATGAAAAAAAGATGTATTGGGCTTCCAGGATAATTTAGAAACATTTGTGGACTTTTCTCTGCAAATATTTGTTCAGTTATTATGAACTAGTGTTACCAATTACGTTTCATATTCCCAAACTAAATTCGCCAATGGGAATTATTTAACAGGCAAAGTACAATTCATATAACCTATTCAATTAAAACTTTAAACAATGCATGCAATAGTTTATATGGTCCCCTGAAAATATGTAGGTGCCAGACATACATATAGAGGTGATAGCTGTAATGGATTATGAAACTTAAATACCATAGAGATATTAAATTATTACCATTGATTTTTGATGGGGATGAAAACCCTTGTTTGGACTTCAAAACTTATTGCAATTGACCGAGGGAAGCTGGGCCTTTGGGTCTTGGCAGCAGGGAGACAAACCTGGCAGAAAGAGTCTTCTGAGAGTAGGAGCAGATCACTACTCACACATACAATCCTGAGATGCCCTCATTGGACAAATATACCACATGGTCGCTCAGTTCCTCATCCAACATCAATATATATTGGAATGCTGCCTGGTGTTTCTATCCCCTTTATGCTATTTGATATGCTCATGCATATTTGGTTACAGACCCCTTTTATATTTATGTAGTAGCCAGTGAATACAAATATAAAGGATTCATTAACACAGAGTCCATTCATTTTTCTATATTATGCTTAATTAAGTATTTATAATCATTTGAGGGACCAGTTCTGAGGATGACTTATGCTGTATTGTTAACCTATTGCTCTGGGGGATTACTAAAATCAGCCATAACTCTAACTAATGGAGTTTAGGATTAAAGCTCAGAACACACTTAGAGATAATTATCATTAGTTTGCCTATTTGCTGCCACTGATCCTAATCAAATATGTATTGGTTGCCATGCAATCTGGTCATTCAGTCTGTTTGAATTATGGCAAATTGCAAGACAGTTGGCACTTAGGCTAAATTGCTGAATTGACCCAATTGTTGGCAGCTTAACAAAATTTATTTTGGACCCATCAATACTAAATAAAAGATGTGTAGAATACAAGAAAACATGCAAGATATATACTCCAGGATATAAGATTCCATCTGCAGCACAGATTTCTCTGGTGCTAACACAGTTATCAATGGTTACAGCTGGCCCCATAAACCTCTTTCAATGGAGTCAAAAAAGCCAATGTCTTTGTCACCTGTACTGAAAACCTAACGCCATCTCTGGATGGCATTAAGCACCTTCATGCTTGCTGTTCAGCTTACCAGAGAGGGCAGTGATCCCATCAGGTTGCTATACTACCCAACTCATGTCCCCAGTAATAGATGCCAGTCACATTTCATTTATAGTAGCAATACAGATTTTGAGAAATTGACCCAAACTATTTCTGCAAACCGGAGGGAACTCCCTCTTCCACATTGGAAAAATGTATTTAAGCGTTAAAGTCGAACTACAAAGCCATGACGGACAGCACAATCTCCCTATTTAATTTCACTTTTGTATTGCAAAATTTCACTTTTTGGAGAGTGTATCATGCTGAATATAACCCCATCTATCCAAGATATTGCTCTTTTTCATTACTGCAGAGCTGTGATTAATGCATTATGAAGGAACGTTTTCCCTGACGACAATAAGCAAATATGTAGAATTTTTCACTGTTGATGCACAGAAAGAAATACAAAAAGCTTGGATTATAAATTGCGACAAAACAACATTATTTATTGCTGCCAAAATCTGTCTGGCCATGATAAATAGACCCCTATATTTTAAGCGGTATCTCATAGCCCTTATCTGATTGGTACTAACATTAGGAGCATGAAATTCTACTAATAAGAAAAGTAGAAATGTGATCAATTAAACAAAGCATACAATGTAATTTAGTTAAGGCTCATTACATTTTACATTAAATATATAGCCCGAGAAATAGCATATATGACGGACCTGTCAAATCATTGAGCATTTTTGGGCTATGATCAAGGTAATGATGGGGGGAAATGTTCTACACGGCTGTGATTTTCTTCACCTAAGTTTCAAATTGTCTACTGGTTTTATGAGTGCAAGGGATGAATAAAATTGATTTTTTTTTTTATGTCAGACTTTATTCGGCCCATTGGCGAAAGTTTGTTATGAGCCATGATGATATTTCACAATTATAAAAACTAATGTCACAAATCACCCTACGAGTTGAGTTATCAGAACCTGTTGTTGATGAGAGCTCCACCTTTAGAAACCCCTGTTCTCATGGAACCAGATATGTTCGCTGGTTCTCGGTTGTCCCCAGGACTTATACTTGACTTGTGATAACTTAACTCGGGTAGGTGGGCACCACAGCGGATTTGACAATGGGATGCTGAGCAGAGATACTGTATCTATGGCAACAGGAATGCAGGATACACCTGGACCAGTTAAGGCAGATAGGCCAAGTTGCAGTAAGATGTAGTACCAATCTCCAACCGTATAACTGCTTGACAGTGTAGAGTTGAGGATTTGTGTAGTACCAGTAATGACCTGTGTGGAGATGGAGCTGGAAAGCAACACAGTGCAAGGTGCTGGAGAAAGTTCGAACTTTAATTCTGGAAGGAGAAACAAAGTTGACACAGGTGAGTCCAATGAAGCAGATAGTGGGCACCAAGATCCTGCGACTGGGAGATGGTCTCACAGACAAAAGGCAGAGTCTGACAATAGGCAAAGGGTCGGTCCAGGCAGCAATAAACATAGTCGGGGTCACAAACAAAAGGTCTATCCAGGCAGCAAACAGGAATGGTCAGGGCACAGGCAGAGGTCAAAACCGAGTATCAAACAGGAGCAGAATATACACAGAAACAGGAGCACGGAGAAGCAAACGTGTGAACGCTATAATCATCAAAGGCTCAGTGAAACTACCAGGTATTCAGAGCAGTAGTAGCCAATCAGGGCAGGTGTCAGATTGAGCTGCAGGTGAGAGGAGTTCAAGTGATCACACCCAGGCTGACAGCAACAGTGCAGCAGACAGAATGAAAACAGCAGTTATCTGCTCTTCCTAACATCTAATGGAAAGATTTCTTGGTGGCACTTGATCACAGGTTGATGGCTGACTTTCAAGCCTCTCAAATTAAAGAGAAAGCTTTCAAATAATTACATATTCATGGCTTCCGTTTGAGTCAATAGTGAACTAATAGGGTATTAGAACCTTAAATAATAATAAGAATAATAAGAATAAGAATAATACCAATAATAATAAATAGATGAGAATAACCATATATTTTTGAAAAAAACAAGATTAAAGGACAATATTAAAAATGTAGGAAAAATATTATAATCATAATAAAAAAATATTATTATTATTATTATTATTATTATTATTATTATTATTATCCTTTATTTATAAATACCAACATAATAAACTGTGCTGTACATTAAGGGAATCATGATATAAATAAATTGCATAAAATGACAGGAAACAGATGGTAAAGATAATCCAGCCAAAAAGAGCTTAAAGTGTAAGAGGTGGGGGTAACACATCGGTTCTGATTCATGTCGGAAACAACTTCCAGCCAAAAAGAGCACAGAATGTGAGTGTGATTTCAGCTTGTTCAAGTTTGTGCAGATCTGGAGATGCATTTCTATTTGAATCTGGGTGTAAGTGCGCTCTCCCTAAACGTTACTAGCCCCATGTAGACAGACATAACAGACTGCAGGATACACACATGGTTATAAAGTCACATCAGAACGCACGCAAACAAAAAAAAATCTATATGTTTTAGCACATAAGTGAACAGCACATAAAACTATAATCATTAATAAAAATATGTACTTTAGAAAGAAATAGAAACAAAAAAAAAATTGTTTCACTGACAGTCTATTTGGACCTTCCTAATATATTTTGCTTATTTAATCTACAGACCAAAGGACCTCCACATAAAAGAGATATTTGCAGATTATTTCAATAGAAATCACAATTTACCAAGCATCTGAAGTAAGGGGTGGCAGCTTCTAAGTGGGTTGTTGTGCATCAACCCATGCAATGTATAGGACAACAGAAAAAACAAATAAATAAAGAAGCGAAGCCACCTCTTGCAAGTGTTTGGATGCCACCATAAATAATAGTTACACATTAATTTATATAAAAAAAATATATCATACATTTATTAAGAATAATAATTACAAAAACCTAAACAAATACACATATAAAATAAAATAAAAGTATAAAATGACATGAGGTCTGTCATGATTGCACTGTAGGAACTTATAAGATCTTGATTCAATTGACTGCCAATAGTGCAGATAGAGAGCCTGAGTCATAAAGCAGAGCAAGGCAAAAAAAGTAGTAGATTTGATCCAGGACAAACCATGTTACAATATAAGGGGTGCAAATTAGTTTATTAGTTTGCACATAAGCTAAATACTGGCTGTTTTTTCATGTAGGACACAAATACTTGATAGCTTATTTTTACACTGAAATTTAAAGTTGATCTAGGACACGCCCTATGCCAATTATAAATCTGTCTCCACATTTTAAATCTACCTCACCTCCAATGCAACATGGTTTTGCCCAGGTGCAAAGTTACTCCTTTTTTATGCTTTGCTCTTCTTAAACACTCAGGCCTAAATTAATAATTTACTAGTGTTATTTCTCTAGATGAAACTTTTGGAGCGTGTGGAAAATTAACCAAAGCATATGCAATGTTTTATCAGAGAGGATCAGTTTTCAGATGATTTAAACTGTCCTTGTTCAAATTATAAGCATAGTGTCTGTTTTAAATGGAGCATTTAGGATCAAGGTTTAAACAGTCTGCGTCAGCGATTCCTGACAGGATAGCTGCAGATTATTTCCAAATCTCCCCTCCAGAAAACAGTTTAAAGCTCCGCATGGGTTAACTCTGTCATTCTGAACTAATCCTCCATACTCATTTCACTCATGATAGAGATTAATGTGAGCAAACTCCGCCCAAGGAAAAATATCAGCCCAGTTATATTGGGAGGAAGAGAAGTATAAACAAATGAAGGTCTCCATCCAAGTCCTGGGTAACCCTTTTCGTCTGCCCATTCGATTATGGGTGATAGACGGAGTTGAATATCCATAAGCTTGCAAATGGAAGAAAACTGGACCGCGTTGGGTACGCTTTAACGATTTGTTTCAATCGTTAAAACGATTACACCAGATGGGACCCTACGATCTGAAACAATTTCGACTGGGCGGCCATGGAGACAAAAAAGTTCTTTGATGAACAGGCGTGCCAGGAGATGGGAGACCGGTGAAAGGAATAAAATGTGCCATTTTCTAAAACCTATCTACAACCACTCAAATGGTGTTAAACTGCTTGCTTGGCGGAAGATCAGTAATAAAATCCATGGAAATATGTGACCATGGCCTGGTAGGCAGAATGTAACAGATTCTGGATACTATATTACTAATCTTGATAGCACTGGCTTACCTGAGGTGCGGAGTCTAACGATCTCCCCGGTGTTCACCAAGAACCGCCGCAAGGCGGGGTGGGCTTCGCTGCCAGGAGTCGCAGGTCGCGGTCCCCAGGTTTGCCTCAAGATGTAGTACAGCGGAGTGAAGCGGTGGTAGCGGAGTCAAACAAGCCGGTTTGGTACACAGGAATGGAGTCAAGCAGAATCAGAAGGCAACTCGGAGTCAACAAGCCAGGTTCGGTACACGGGTCACAAGAATAGGAGAATGGTCAGCAAGCCGGGTCGGTACACAGGGAAAGGAGAGCCAGGGAAGTCAAACAGGCAGAGATCAGCACACAGGAAGACACTGGAAACTGGAAGACACTGCAATCCACGAAGAGTAGGAGTGTTGCTCTGACACTGAAAGATACTGAAGGGGATACAAAATCCCCGCCTCTAGGGTTGTGGTCATGTGACCGCCTCCGGGTGCGGTCACATGGTCCTGAATGCGGAAGTGCGGCTGGACGGAGCGGCGGGGATCAGGTAAGTCCATGACACAGAAGAAGAGGCATCAATGGTCCCAAGAGAGTTTGTTGGGAGGTTTTGTATTGGGCGCAGGTTTTGCAGGCAGCCACAAATTGCTTCTCTTCCAAGCCGAGAGGGGGCCACCAATAACTTTCGGAAATTAGCTTTTTGATTTTAAGGGCCCTGGCATGACCATTAAATATGGAACAACGGTTCCAGCGGAGGAGTTTTTTTCGAAGGTTTGGAGGCACAAAGCTCTTACTAGAAGGAGGCGCTAGGGGTTATGGAGGTTGCATGTACAAACTCGGGGTCCAGATCGGGCAGCTGGTGGAATCCACAAGTGCAGGTTTATGGGTGAAAGCCCGAGAGAGGGCATCAGCCTTCTCGTTTTTAGAATCAGACCGAAATGTGACACTCAAATTAAAATGGGAGAAAAAGAAAGACCAACGAGCTTGTTGTGGGTTCAGGCACTGGGCTGACTGAAGATATAGTAAATTTTTATGGTCTATGAAAGTATTGACTGGAAAATGTGACCTTTCCTCCTGGTGTGCCAATTTAATAGCCAAATGCTCCTTGTCCCCAGTGGAATAATTTCTCTCTGCTGGCAGAAATTTATGGGAATAGAAGGCACATGGGTGAGATTGTTTCCCTGGAGAAATGCTCTGAGATAGTACTGTTCCTAATCCGACTGCAGATGCATCCACTTCCACAAAGATAGGCAGAGAGGTATCATGTTGCCTTAAAAGAGGTGGCCCAGGAATATGCACTCTTGAGGGTGGCAAAAGCCTGGGTGGCCTCCGGGGACCAGTTCTTGGTGTCGACCCTATCCGGATGAGGACCACAATAGGCTTCACTAGGGCGGAATAGCCTTGGATAGATTGTCTAAAGTAATTCTTGAAGCTCAGGAAACATTAAATGGCTTTAAGATCATCTAAAATGAGCCATTCCATGATAGCACACACTTTCTCGGGATCCATTTGTAGGCTGCCCTCGGATACAAAATACCCAAAAAGGAAGTTTGAATGGTTTCAAACATGTTTTTTTTTAGTTTACAGTAAATTCAAATAGCCCGGAGCCCAGTGAGCACCACAGCAAAATGACGACGATGGGAAGGAAGATCCTGGGAGAAAATTAAAATATTGTCTAGATAAACTACCACCCAGGAGTAGAGGAGATTGCTGAAGATCTCGTTCACAAAATTCTGAAAGACCAGGGGAGTGTTACAGAGTCCTATGAAAACCTGGCCAAACCCAGGTATTCATAGTGGCCGTCTCTGGTGTTAAAGGTGGTCTTCCACACGTCCCCCTTACGAATTCTGATGAGGTTATAAGCGCTCTTAAGGTCCAGTTTGGTAAAAATGTATATTCCTTTTAAAGGGTTAAAGAGCTTGGTCACAAGCGGAATCCGATACCAATTTTCAATGGTGATGGCATTGAGACGTCTATAATCAATGCATGGTCATAGGGTAGCATCTTTTTTCTTCACAAAGAAGAAACCTTCTCATGCTGGGGAGGTAGAAGGCCGGATGAAATCAGAGAAGATTTTCTTTGACATATTCCGCCAAAGCCTGGGTTACTGGGACAGAGAGAGGATAGCTGCAACCTCTGGGTGGTGTTTTACCAGGTAGAAGGTCGATGGGATAATCCTAGAGACAATGTGGTGCCAGAATTTCAGAGAGTTCCTTATCAAACACATCAGCATAAGCGGCATACTGAGGAGGAACCAATGTCCCCGATCTCTCGGTTGAGGTGGAGGAGTAAAGTAGAGGTTTGACTTGTGTAATGCAGTGGGAAAGGCATGAAGGTCCCATGCTACGACATGGGAGTGAGTGCATTAGATCTGAGGAGAATGCAGTTGGAGATAGGGAAGGCCCAAGATGATAGGACTGGTGGACTGTGCCAGAACATAAAATTAAATCTTCTCAAAATGCATGGCCCCTACTTGGAGAGAGAGAGGTTGGGTTCTTCTAAGTGGATAGAAAAGTTATGTGTTCCAGATGGACAGTGAATTGGTACCAGAATGGCACAGATAGAAGGTTTACATGGTATTGGAGAGGATTTAAGTGTTCCCAACCAGAGCAAGTTAGGACCTGGCATTTCCCATGCGCCTGGGACACGAAGCCAGAAGATGGCTAGACTAAGAGCAATAAATGCAAAGGTTGATGGTCATGGTCCTCTTTCTCTCTTTTCGGGTGAATCTGGAGCGCCGAAGTTGCATAGGCTCATTGTAAGTACTAGGAACCTGGAAACGTGATGCCAGTTTATGGAATTTATGATGGAACATTGGGGGGATTCTTTCTCGAAAGACATTTCTTAGAAACGGATGTCCATCTGATGAAAGAGGGATATTAAAGCAACTAGGGTCACAGGCTACTCTTGAGAAAATTTTACAGAAGGCTGAGATGAAGGCCACACTGTCACGGAGTATAGGGTCATCCTGCTTCCATAGTGGGGAGGAACAGGTCAAGGTCTGACCAGAGAGCAAGGAGATAATGTAGGCGACTTTGGACAGGTATATAGGAACGTTCTGCGGAACTAACTTGAATTTAATTGAGAATTGATATAGGAATCAACAACAGGATTTAGGATCACCGTCAAATTTTTGAGGAGAAGGAAAAGGTAGCGAAGAAGAGTCAGCTGCCAGAGAGGATAGAGAGGGATTTGGAGCAGCAGAAGGAGGAGGAGCAGTGAGGGCTGCATGAAGATTATTTAAACCGGTAGCCAAGGCTTGAAGACACTGAAAGAGTTGGAGTTGGGTAACTTTGTGCTCTTCCACTCAACCCAACAGGTACTGCAACATGTCCTTAGTGGAGTGTTCTCGATCGACATCTAAAGCTTATGGCCAGATCTTACTGTCATAAGTTCAGGGTAAGAAGGATCCTCATGGTTTGCTCAGCTGGACATTACCCACAAAGTGGCATGGAGTCTAACAGAGAGGGAGGTTTTCACCACTGATCCCCGCAAGGGAATATAGACTGCTCCCAGACCACAGGTCACGGTCCTCCTAGTAGCTGACATGTGAGAGCTAGTGGAAAGCCCAAAGACTAAGGACTGAAAGATGGAAGTCAGCCGGCAGGAGTTGAATGCGTTAGATGGAAGAGGTGCAGCGTACTAGGTGAGTGGAATAGGCAGTACGGGTGCTGAGGGTGCCCTAGGCTTCAGAGAGGAGAAGCACTGAGATTCTGTGGAGCTGGGGAGCCCTGAAGCAGGATCAGTAGGAAAGGCAACGGTCTGCAAAAGGTCACTGGGGTCCAGGTAAGAAAGATTACGAGTCAAAGGATTTCAGGAGTGATTAATCTGCAGAGAAAAAATGTGCTGAGGTCCTGAAGAGCTGGAAGCCCTGGTGCAGGATCAATAGGAGGTTCAATGGTCTGCAGAAGACTAATGGAGTCCAGGTATCAGAGGCAATGAGTCAGAAGATTACAGGCGTGAATGGTCTGCAGAGGAATATAGTGCTGAGGTCCTGAAGAGCAGGAAACCCTGGTGCAAAGATCAACAGGTTGCACAATGGTCTGCAGGAGATCACTGTAGCGCAGGTAACAGAGAAAGAACAGGAGCCAGAGGTAGGAATGTCCTTACAGTTAGGGAGACCTGAAGATCTGGCACTGAGGGAAGGTAGGAGATGTTATAGAGGGAGCTAGCCGGCAATCAGACAATAATTTGAATGAAGGTAGATTATAAAAGCCGGGTCCGCGAGGAGAGTGACTGCAGGGTAAACCGGCCAGGTGCATGACAATCTGCCAGGTTGGAGAAGCTGTGAGTGAAATGAAAGTGCACTGAGACAGAATTCGATCCTCTTATACATACAGGCTGTTTAACATTTGTTGATGCTCACCACTGAAGGATATTAAAATAAAGAAGTATGAGATCTATTACTAAAGAATAGTTTTCACTTCCTCTGCTTGCATTGATTTGCTAAAGACCAAGTACAACTATTTAGTATATGCTAATACATTTATCATGTATTATGTTTTTGGTATGCTTCGTATAATCTATTATACTATGCATAGTTTATGATGTATTATGTTCGTGTGTGTCCTGTATTTTATGTATATATTGTAAAATTTACTTGTAAAACAATGGATTTTCTGATGTCATGATTCATAAAATCACTTGACAAATGACATTATTGATGATGTCACTGACCATCATCAATGACACAAAACATCCTCTATAACATCACCAATTACATCAGTAATTACCTTGATAAAACAGCTGAAACAGTTCACCTTAATAAATATAATGTTTAGTAAGAGATATTATACTTATTTTTCTTTTATTCAATTTCTCCACTGCTAACTGAAGTTCACACAATTTGTTTAATAAATTGCCAAGTTCTTCTCTAAAAAACTAATTTTGAACGTATTGGAATTTTAAGAACATCACATTACATCATACTGTCCCATCTTGCAAGTTTTATTTTTTCTTTCCAAACACCAGATGGTCTTAGATAAATTGGTGTGTTGTTTAATCTATATTTATTTTTTGCAGAGAAGTATGCTTATCAATACTTAAAATCGAAACATATTTATGGAAAAAACACGTTTAAAGAGAAGATTTTGCTCTGATGAGAAAACTTGAAATAGATTTAAATTTAATGTATGCAAGCAGAGTGTTATGCAACAGCGTCCAATGTATTATTCAGACACCTGTAATTACGTCTGCTAAAATATAGCAACTCGTATAATACAATGTATAAAGTACACAGGAGATAAGGACAGTGCAAATGCATCTGTAGTGTATGATTAACAGTTGTTCTATTCCATGATCATAGTCTTTTGTTTGCTTTAGATTGTATTTTTTACTATTATATTTTAAAGCGTGTATGTTTTATTTGTAAAACAAAGTTTACTTTTCATATAATAAATAAAGAAAATGGAATTGCGTAGACTGTTTGACATTACTGGCAAAAAGCAATTACGGAAGTGTTTTAATACAATTACTACTTTTTATATCCATAGGAGCGCTGTACAGAGTAGTTAAAGGGACATGACAAACATATTAACAGACAAAAGAAAACAGAAGAATGGAATTAAGGACGCTGTAGCGGAGAGAGTAGGGAGGAGCAAAATATTGTAGCAGAGGTGAGAAGTTCCACCGATACAATCTTAGAGTTGTGAATCGGTTTGTCATCTTGAGGAGCGCCATTGTACATTTTGGGTGGACTTTATATTCTATAGACAGAATTGGGGTAGGACTGGGAATGTTTATGGCCAAATTGTACAAGTGAAATCTACTAAATTTTGTAGCCAAGAAAGAGGCAAATATTTAATGGAACGGTTTTGAAAATTTCACATGGTGGTATTTAAAATCACAGGCTATGGGTAGAGTTGGAGGATTATCTATCCATATTGCTGTGGCTTGGGCCCATTTGCATCTACCATCCAGTGCAGTAGAGACCTGTTCAATATGGTTGACAATGCAGGTTGGTAATGGGTCCTCTATGAAATAAGTTCTATGGGAAGGGTGGCTGGCAATGGGGATTGTACAATGTTGCGTGCAATGGGGCCTCAGCTTTGGAATGTAGCTTCTGTTCCCATTATATAATACAGTCTCAGGCTGAGGATGTATTATATACTGGGCAACAAAATGGGTGCAGGAGTGCTAGATGGTCCCTGGGTCTTATTTTATATTTGGCTGTTTCTAGTTATGCCACTGTTGCGTAGATGGTGAACCCACCAACAATTCTCTTATGCTGCATCTATACTGACATCTACTGCCTCACCAAAAAAAACTAATAAATACCCAGTTTTTTTTGTGTTTTTTTTTTTTAAATAACTTTTTGTGGAAACCTCTCAAAATATAATATTTTGGGGTATATTTACCAAGCTGCGGGTTTGAAAAAGTGGAGATGTTGCCTATAGCAACCAATCAGATTCTAGCTGTCATTTTGCAGAATGTACTAAATAAATGATAACTAGAATCTGATTGGTTGCTATAGGCAACATCTCCACTTTTTCAAACCCCCAGTTTAGTAAATATACCCCAAAATCTCCACCAGACCCGTCTCTGGGATAATTATTTAGGTGCTAGGGCGGGGGAGGGGGTAAAGCAAAGGAAAAAATAAATCCTATTACTATATGGCCTTTTAATTTGTCTATAATCCATAGAAATTAGCCTTATAGTCTTCACTCTCATAGTTAAGGATACTTAAAACAATAACAGCCAATAATATAAAAATATTTTCCAACACCAATAGGAAGAGAAAATAGCTGCCCTTTTAGGATTAATATGTATTAATCAAATTATAACAGAAAAACAACAATTTAAAGGAAAAAATGGACCCTTTTTCTCTTTTACCTATATTGAAGACCAATCAACCAAATTTAGTTAAAAACAAAATATTTTATTAACACGTTCATATAACTCATAAGCACACAAATATTGAGCATAAAATAACCATAAATTACAACAGTCCACCTTGTTGCTTAAATCAAGCACTATTCCTATTAAAAATCTGGCTCCATTTGTTAAAATCCAGAGATGCACACCTCAGATTAATTCCTCAATCACTGCATGAAAAGGGACATCCAATTATAAGTTCCAAGTAAGTAAAGTTCAGTTATAAATTCCACATACGGCAAAGTCCAGAGTCTGGACTCCAGACTATGTAAGGTATTTAAGGAGATACACATAATGGGCCTGATTCATCAAGGTACGCAAACGCATACGCATACGCTAAACGGGACTTGAGCTACGTAAAACACCACATACGCAGCGCAAACAGAGCAGATACGGCACTCAAAGTCAACTCAATCTCAAACTTCAACGCAAATATAACGGTTTGCATCACTCAAAGTATAAAACTCAGATGCGTATGCGTTTGCGTACCTTGATGAATCAGGCCCAATGTCATTGGTTGAGATAAATGATTCTGGGGGGTAAATTTACTAATCATCAGATTCTAGATGTCATTTTGTAGAATGTACTAAATAAATGATAACTACAATCTGATTGGTTGCTATAGGCAACCTCCCCACTATTTCAAACCCGCAGTTTAGTAAATATAACCCCAGGACTCTTATTTCATGCCTCAATACTAAATGTCATTTCATTCAGTGCCACAACTTCTTAATGAGACCTTCCTCTGTAATGTCCCAGTCTGTGTTGTCAGCGGAGAGCTGCAACTTTCTCCCACAGTTCTCCGGAGCTTCCACTCAGGGGGCCTGAGTCACTAAGGAGAGCAAAGAATAAAAAGGAGTAACTTTGCACCTTGGCAAAACCATGTTGCATTGCAGGGGAGGTACATTTAAAATGCGGGGACAGATTTATAGTTGGAATAGGGCATGTCCTAAATCAACTTTCAGCTGGTGTTGCCCATAACAACCAATCAAATGTATTTTTTTCTGTTGCATTTTAGAAAATAAAAACAGACATCTGATTGGTTGCTGTGACTGCCAGCACCTTTTTCTTTGCAGCAGTTTATGTATTGCAAATGTCCCCTGGTATACAACTGGAATGTTTAGGGCAGCATGCTGACTTAGTGGTTAGCACTTCTGCCTCACAGCACTGGGGTCATGAGTTCGATTCCCAACCATGGCCTTATCTGTGTGGAGTTTGTATATTATCCCTGTGTTCGCATTGGGTTTTCTCCGGGTTCTCCGGTTTCCTCCCACACTCCAAAAACATACTGCTATAGGTTAAATGGCTGCTATCAAATTGACCCTAGTCTTTCTTCTGTCTGTGTATGTTAGAAAATTTAAATTGTAAGCTCCAATGGAGCAGGGACTGATGTGAATGAGTTCTCTGTACAGCGCTGTGGGATTAGTGGTGCTATATAAATAACTGATGATGATATAATATTTTTGCTAGAAATATGCTATCTACTGAAACTTCGGTCCAGAATAGATACTAATATCGAAAAAAAAAAATCTTTAATCATGTTATAAATAATGAAAAATATTGAATGGCAAAAATGTATTCCATTTAAAATGTATAGTACGTAGTGTACAATTGTACATTTCTGTACTGAATCTCTGTTTTTCTTTTCTCTTTTGTTACGTACAGGCTTATTTAGTTTGACACATTGTCTGGCAGACTTCAGTACTGTTTGATTTCGTTGATGTGCCTATAGGCTTGTGGCATGAAAAAACTCTGCTTATAATACAGAAGCTAATGATGACACTACAAGTTCAATTGTAGCAATGCCAATCGTGATTTATTAAAGAAATGGAAGAGTCAAGCGTCCCGTAAAAAATATCTTGCTTCACACAGCAATTCTTCCAAAAAAAAGGCTATGTAAAATTCTATAATAAGTACCGGATAACTTGCCCTTGAAAGTTTTGTAGATGACAAATTTTCCTCAAAAGCTACAAATGTGAAGAGGAATAAAAGATTATATTCAGACCCAGAGCATTGTAAAGTGTTTAAGAGAGAATTTTCTATGTTACAATGTTTCGAAAGTAATATATGCATCCTCACAAGTCGTATTTATTATTTATTTTAGGCTATTTTACTAGTGGCAAAGTCAGTGGATACATTTCTAGGTAGTTTGACTTTAGGCAGAACAACACTAATGATACCGTGTCTGACACAGGAATCAGGTTTGGATTATCATTTATCTGTAGAACTTTTTTTAAAATTTTAATTGGGTCTATTTATTACATTATTTTATTTATTTATAAAAAAAAAAGTTTCACCGGGGAAGGAATACATTGAGTTTCCTGTTGTTTTTAAGTACAGATAGAGCTCTATTAATAAGAACACTCATTGCGAATTCAGAGCATAGAGACGTGAGGAATAGCTGTTAAATCCTGCCGAGTCAGCGCTGTCACTTACATATTTTGTGAATACGGATCTGAAAGTATTCACTGTGCTTTTAATGCCGTAATCAACCAAATCTCCTAATTAACACTGCTTACTGTTGACATGGATGCATTTAGAATTGACACAGTCCTGGAAATTGTGTGTGAATTTACACTTAATTAGACAGTTCTCATCACACAGGCTCCTGCTCCTCTACTTAACACTCTCTTCCGCATTATTTTATTGGGGAAAATAGATGGTTGTTAAATTTGCTGTGTCCATATCTCTGACAAACTCAGTGGGCCTGAGTCATTAAGGAGAGCAAAGCATATATAAGGAGTAACTGTGCATCTGGGCAAAACCATCTTGCATTGGAGACAGAGGTAAATTTAAAATGTGGAGACAGATTGATAGTGTCAGGATCTGCCTGCAGCCCTCTGCATTGCATGCTGCTCTTTGGCAGCTCCTGCCTCCAGGACCTTGGACTTGTTTTATTATGCTATCTGGCAGTACCTCTGTTCATCAGAGGTGCTGCTATTGCGCCTTTTCCTTTGTTATTACTAGGGGTTAACCTGTCTCACTAATTATCTCCTGTATTTGGGTGTTCCCTACTTATACCTGACCCTCTCTTCCTATCCTGTGCTGGGCATTGTTGTTGCTGTTCCATGGTTCCGTGCCGTGCCCTGTTGTTCTCCTGGTTCACCCTTTACCTGGGATTTCTTCATATTACCTGTTTACCTGTATCAGCCGTGTTCCTGGAATTTGCTTTCTGCATCTCCCTGCAATCCTCATTCCTACACCATCCAGTTTCTACCTTCCAGCAATAAACATCATGTGTTTCACCATATTCCGGGCTTCTTAGCTGTAATTTCTGCATTGAAGTGTGACAGATAAGGGGTAAGGCATGTCCTAGATTAACTTTAAATTTCAGTGTAAAAATAAAGTTATCAAGCATTTGTGTGCTAGATGAAAAAAACAGCCAGTCCTTTCCTCATGTGCATAATAAATAATAAACTAATTTGCACCCCTTGCATTGTAACATGGTTTTGTCCAGGGTCAAATTTATTCCTTTTTTTTGCTTTGCTCTCTTTAATGACTCAGGTTTTTTAGTTTTTTTCTCCCGTCCAGTTAGGTGTGGGGGAAAAAACATTGCACCACATAAATAATCCTTTTCTCATAGTCCTGCTTTGACAAATGAAAGGAGAGCATGGTTATGCCAAGTTGACAATATATCAGGGATTTGTAAATCATCCCCTTCCCTCCCCCATTGTTTAGGACAAAAGAATACATGAAAAAGAACAGCAAACAATTTATATTTCTGTTCTTTGTGGGACGGATGCAACAATGCTTCAACTGTCCACTACGCTTCGGGTAGGGCAGCAGCAATAATTGAGGATGAGGCAGTGATTGTCTCTCTCTTAGATGCATCCTCGAACTTAGAAGCCATTACCAAAAACCAGCAGAAGGACTTTGAGTGAACCAGCATTTTGGAAAAAGTAAGCGAATCATCTTCACTGTCTATACAAATATTATTTACAGAAATATCGATGGAGGTCTGTATTACAGCACGCTTAGTATACAACTTGATATTGATTTCATTTCACATAATAATTATGTATTTTTCTTACTGACATTTTCCCACACATTAGACGTGTTGACTGACTTTTAGGTGGCACATGAGTTGGGGCTGCCAGACAGGTGGCTTCTTTCCTGCAGATTAAATCTACAATTTGTAAAGGGATTAAAGGTGGCAGCTGCAGCTGTCAGTTTTGAAACATCTTATTTTGCTTCAACATTAGTGATGACAATAGAGATCAATGATTCCCAACCGGCATCCGGGGCTACCTGAATATTTTTCTAAGTAAAATGTATATTGGATCCTTCATGACTAAAGGTGATTTAAAAAATAAATTTTCTAAATTGTTCCACAACATATTTGCCTAACAAAAAATGCTTTCAAAATGTACATGTTTCGCTGGTGGAATTGGACCTTAAATGTTCCCTGCTCTACCCCAAATACACAGCGCAACATAATCAATCGACCATTCTTGTCCAAGGTCTATGTAGAATGGCAATCTCCATCAGGGAGAACCAAAGACGTATTAATGGAAGTTTGCGACTCTGCAAATTGCCAGTCCAACCAAAAAACTCAATTCTAGGGACATTTCACCACAATTCACTTATCTTTAATTATGGCCAATATCCATTTGAAAGGAACAGTAAGGTCTATTTAAGGAACTGCGCTAAAGTACAATTGTCCTCAATGATAGGGGAATTGCATGGATTTCTGTTCCGAGATAACGGTGACTATAAGGTGTGACCAAGTTTTCTCCTTTTTATGGGAAGAACAGATTGGAGCTTCGCAAATAAATATGGGCTATGTAAGGAATGTTCCACATATTTTGCTACCATGTAAAAATGAGATTATAAATTGTAGGGCAAAATAATTAGATGTGTTTCAGGGGGTGGATATTGTGCTTCGAGGGAAAATTAACAGTTTAGTAACTGTCCGCAGAACTGCTTACCACAGAGCAAAGTGTTTACATGTTCTTGAACGCACAAGTCTGTTAGTGTTATTTAAATGAAATGACTTTTGCATCCTCTAGAAGCATTTTTTGCAGGAAAAAATAATAATTCCAACAAAGGAATAGAAACATTAAAAGCTACAACTGTGAAGACTATAATCCATTACTCTGATGACCAATGAGCTCCAATGAGCTGTGTTTTAGGAGAATAATATAAAAGTTGAATTTAAGGAAGGTGGTGGTCCTAAAGTGATAGAAGGCAGGATGTTGAAGTGATACTTTAATTTTCTGAGAGTCCCATCTCAGTCTGCAATTCTGCAAAAAGTTGTAATGACCGTCTGCATGAAAATAACGCTGCAAATGAAGCACACAATTGCACACATTTGTGCAAAACTTAATGTGCACCTGAGTATTTTGTGCTTAGTAAATTGTGAGGCTTTACAATACCGAGCTGAGCAAGTGATCTAGAGATACATATTTATAATCACTATTATCCGGTGGTGGGACACATTTGTGGAGGTGGAAATGCCGACAGCAGTTCTCTTCGCCGCCCTGCTCCAATGTAGAAAAATAGACATATTAAAATTGCAATTTACATGCCAGCCTCTGAAACCAATGCGTTACTCTCTATTAACAGACTCTTCCACCCCTGTTAGAGCTCATCAGTGAAAGAAAGGAATGGCTTAATTGCATTCAATGATCCTAAAGTATCTTAGAATTCCTAAATTCTTCTAATTCTTTTCCAATTTAACTCTATCATTTTTGCTATTAAAGGGGAAATCCGAAGACCTGGGGGCAGCATGGTGGCATAGTGTTTAGCACTTCTGTCTTACAGCAACGGGGTCATGAGTTCAATTCCTGACCATGGCCTTATCTGTGTGGAATTTGTATGTTCTCCCCATGTTTGCGTGCGTTTCCTCCGGGTGCTCCGGTTTCCTCCCACACTCATCATCATCATCATCATCATCATCATTTATTTATATAGCGCCAACATATTCCGTAGCGCTTTACAATTGGGGACAAACGTAATAAACTAATAAACAAACTGGGTAAAACAGACAAAGAGGTGAGAAGGCCCTGCTCGCAAGCTTACAATCTAGGTTAATTGGCTGCTAACAAATTGACCATAGTCTGTGTGTTAGGAGTCGCAATTTAAAGTGACATGAATGTCCCCGATAGGAAGCTGTAATGTCGCAAATCTTCACAGTCAATTTTTCATCCAGTCGGAACTGATAGCTTCTCGGAAATACAGCAATCAGAGTTATACAGTCGCTGTAAAAGTTGTCAGCATTACCACCTTCACAAAATCCTACCACACCTCTATTGTCATGTTTATTATTGATCTAAAACTTTTAATTTGAACTGGTTATTTCCTTAATATTGAATTGGATGCGTTCGCCTGAAAAAAGCAATGAATTTTAAAAAATAAAAATGAATTCATTTTTGTTTGGTGTAAGTGCAAAAGCAGAATTAGTAGTTATGCATGTGCTAAGGTAGTATAAAAAACAATGTATTATTAAAATGAAGGGGTCTCTGTAATGGTGCTAACAGTTATTTTTCCTAAAGCAATTCATGTTCATCTGCCGTGTGGAGCTGGGAGGCCAGTTTGTTTTATTACATTCTAGCTATTTCTTTTTAATGCGAGATACAGAATATAAAAAAGGCGTTAGGCTTTTGTTTCTGCATGTTTCCCTTGTCCCTATTCTGTTCAGTACTGATATTAATTAGAGATGATGGAAACTACTGAGATCTGTGGGTCAATTAGCAAAATTGCTCTAATTATTTGGATTACCCACAGAACAATGAAAAAATAAATATTAGAGAAACGCATAAAATCTGTTCATTTCTGTAGGCTATCATTATCTTAAATGCATTTTTTTATTCACTGAAAGAATTAGAAGAATTAAGGAACTCTAAGATACTTTAGGGTCATACAATGCAAATAAGCCATTCCTATCTTTCACTGACAAGCCCGAACAGGGGTGAAACAGTCTGTCAGTGGAAATTTTGTCTTAGCACAAGTTATGCTGTAAATAAAATAGAGAATAATTTATTGGTTTCAGAGGCTGCCATGTAAATTGCAATTATAATATGTCTATTTTTCTACATTGGAGCAGGGCGACAGGACTGGGCTGCTTAATGCCCCACCACTAGGCTGTTAACGCATGTGAAGGGTGTTTGACCACACAGGGCCCCTTAAGTTGCACACGCAGTTTGGTAAATGTCATTGTTTTGCAGCGTGGGAGAGGCAGATAATTATATGTGTCCATGCAGTTACTTTCCTGCAAACACAATTCAGATTAGCTGGGGCAGCTCCACCATCATTGCTCTTGCTGGATCCCAATGGGATCCAGGCCTGGTTTAGTTGTACATGGTTCTCTCTTTGTGTTGGAGTTGCTTATTTGCATAACTTTTCTTGAAATGCATCAGGTTTCTAGGGCAGCATGGTGGCATAAGGGTTAGCACATCTGCCTTACAGCACTGGGGTCATGAGTTCAATTCCCGACCATGGCCTTATCTGTGAGGAGTTTGTATGTTCTCCCCGTGTTTGCGTGGGTTTCCTCCGGGTGCTCCAGTTTCCTCCCACACTCCAAAAACATACTGGTAGGTTAATTGGCTGCTAACAAATTGACCCTAGTCTGTCTCCGTCTGTGTGTGTGTGTTAGGGAATTTAGACTGTAAGCCCCAACAGGGTTCTCTGTACAGCACTGCGGAATTAGTGGCGCTATATAAATAAATGATGATGATGATGATCAGGTCCTGTTTAATGTTGTGTAACGGGAATTATCTACTCCAAGCTACATGGCTAATCAAGGGGTTATGTTATAAGCAGGGGTGATTAAAATCTATCGGTTTACGGTTTGCCTAAATCTTAACGCATTTTAGCATGATTCCAGCTTTAACTTATAAAGGTACTCTTAACACTTCCATGTGTTAAAATTCAAAATATCATTCTACAATTCAAGCACATTTATTTAAAATGTCTAAAAACATCCTATTGGTGCCTTCTCAGTTGTGTGTGTTGAGTTTGTGGGGGTCAGAAAGGAGTACTTGATGCAAATGACTACAGAGGGAAGGTCATCAGCCCGAAGGAGATGCTGACTCCATTGCCAACCCCCCTCCACTTTCCCCCTTCCTAGTAGCTTTAAAGGGGGTATATTTTTGAAGAAAAATATAAGCTCCTAGCCCACATTGGGATTTAGAGCATACTTGCCAACTCTCCCTGAATGTCAGGGAGACTCCCTGAAATAGGGGTGATCTTCCTTACTCCCTGAAGAGTCTGGCATTCTCCCTGATGCTGAGCGAGTACAAGACGTAGTTGGCTTCGCCTTATGTGGCATGAGGATACAGTTCAGAAATTGTGTCCTATGTCCATGTATGATGCCTATGGAGGTGGCCATTTTCATGGAGACCAAGGATTTTATCAAAGACTGACAGGTAAGACAACATGACTTCAGTAATGGAGACAGAAATGTAAAAGACACTTCAGATTGATTAGCTGCTTTTCTTTAACGCATAGTTGCCTATTTTGTCCGGGAGACTCCCGCATTTCTGGGAGACCTCCCGGGAGAGTAGCGCAACTTCCCAGTTCTTGCCCCACAATATATAAGTGGAGGGGGTGGAGCTTAATGGCGCAAATATTAGCCCCACCCCTTGCTGTAATTGGGCAAAATTGTGACATTTGTTTAAGGGGTGCTGTCAAAATTATGTGATTTGTCAAGCCACCTCCCCCGGGATCTCCCTGAAGATAATGAGGAAAGGTTTGCAAGTATGATTTAGAGTATATGTTATATATTTGGTAATGGAGTTTATCATTCTTAATTTTCATTCACAGTGCTGGTTGCCTGTTTGTGTAGGTGTCTATTTCAATCTAGGGATTACCGACATTCTCCCTGCATATTTGGCCACCCCAGAGGACATTTGTGATGAGCATCCTCACAGCCCCTGAATCATCATGTATTTAGCAGACCATTGTGAACTGCAAGTGCATATCTGATGTCTGATACAGTGTTATTTTGGTAATGACTTTTTGAGATTGTCATTCTGTTATATTACAGGTGAGAGAGCATATTAAAATATTAGGGCATCACTAGGTAAGAAACGCTGATGCATGAATCAATGCCTAATGAAGGAGATTAAATTAGCGGGAGAACGCATCAACGTTTTCTGGCGCAGTGATTCTCAGTGCTGGTAAACTGCTCTGCCACTCATTAATCTCGACCACATATAATCCACTCGTGTATACTGACTTCAGTAGTCCAGTGACTTTATGGAAAGTCAATGGATAGTGCTGCACATCAGTAGGACATTGCGAAGTTCCCTTTTATAAGCGTTGGTCTGATACTTGTTTTGTTAAAGTTCATGAGCATTATTATAATTGCTAGTTTATTAACTACTATGACAAATTAGATATTGAGGTTATTAGTTAACAGTGATTCTTACGATTAGAAGCCAGCTCAGTGGAGCATTAATGCATTAAAGCATTAAGGTTGTCTACATATAATCCAATCATGTATACTGCTTTAAGCGGTCCAGATGATATTAATGAGGTGCATGCTGAATCTTTAGGTACAGTCCTGCACATAGGCAGGGCATAGTGCAGCGCCATAATGCGACTGCAGCTCCATTGAGTCTTACTTGGTCACTATTTTACTAGCTCAGGATTTGGGCATGCTACGATATTGCAGTGTTGCTAGTTATGAAATATTGATGTACTAATATGTGCCTCACGGTGGAAATTGATACTAATGTTCGGGCTGTGAGGGCACATGAATGAATGAATGAGTATTAAGAAAAGACTTCACTGCTACTTATAGAAGTAGATAGGTTAGATAGGTTATAGGTTAAGTTAGATACCTGTTGTGTGCATTTAACGTGATGAATGGCAGCAATGTTTTCATTTTCTGCACCGTTGCGTCAGTACACGACGATGCACGGATACAAGGATATCATCGTCTTCAAACGACTGACGCATTTGCAGGAAAGATAATTAATATATTCTAAATATTAATTACTGAAACAAACGCAGATGGGTCCAAGACAGTTAATATAAAGGCCCTAAATACTGGCTATAACTGAGGTATACTTCTGAACTGAAGGAATTACTTGATGTAGCGAACAATGATGACATGAATGATCGGACATGAAAATTCAGATCTGATCCCCTAACGGAATGATAAACTTATGTCAAGAGACATTTTTTATGCACTTTCTTAAAACTTTCATCATCATTCTATTTCTCAAATATTCACTGACAAATGTTTAGTTATTTTTCTATTTAGTTTGTATTATTTTTGATGACATGATGAAATGGATCATCTGCTTTAAATTATTGTGTGTCGCCATTTTGAGAGCTCCCATAAGTGAGATTTTTCCTTCTAGCAATAAATATATTCTATTAATGAAGTATTACTCTGTCATACTCTTGGGCAACACCTCATGAAATATCTCTATATAATTTTGACATTTATTTCTAATATTGCATAAAGAGGTGGATTAGAAGGGTCCCCACCAGACGATTCACAATGGGTGTTCTGTGCAGATATTCACCAACCTTATATTGCCCTGGGGCTGTCTATACATCCCTTGCGGGGGTCTTTTCCTCAGTCTCTGCTGTGGTCACCCTCTTTCTCTTCTCCGCCTTTCCTGGGGTTGCCGTTCCCACCGTTTTTCTCACCTCTGGCGTTCCCGCTCCTGCTGTGGGGTCTTACCCCTATCCAGAGTTCCCGTATGGTTTTGTACTGTCCTCTTTTTCCCCTCACCCGCAGGCCGGCCTCAGCCCCTCCCCCTTCTGACGCTCATGCTGTAGGTGCTAACCTTTCTGTTTCAGCAGGTGTTTGGAGGAGATGTTGGCACAAGCTGAATGGGCAAATCTTGCCAAACATCTGTTTATTTCTGATTCCTTGGTCATATGTATGGTCCAGTGGTCTTCAATGGAACGGTTGGGCAAGGGACATGGGTTCCCCTGTCCCTTCAAGGGAAATTTTACATTTGCCATGTGGCTATTGTAGGGGAGTATGCCCGGGTTCATGGTTGATTCACCGGGATAGTTCCTCTCTGGCTAAATACCAGTTCTCTTTAATGCTCAAAAGCACTTTGGTGCGGCTAGGGTTAGATAGTCGGGGTTTTGGCACGCATTCCTTTTAGATTGGGGTGGCTAAATCAGCTGCCATTGCTCATAGTATTCAATGGTTAGGAAGATGGAAATCTAATGCATTTAAAATGTATATGTGACTTTCTGCTCTGCTTTCTGTTCTGATTTACTGGTTTTCCGTCCCTCTCTCTCTCTTTCCATGGATATAGGTGTATGATTAGTTATCAGCTACTGAGGTTTTATGGTTTTACCTTTGTCTGTGCTACCCATTTTTCACTTTTTTTAATATTTCTCTCTTTTTGATTTTCCACATTTTTTCCTGCCTCTTCATTTCTCTTCTTTGGACACTGGGCTGGATGGTTCCTGTAGTGTTGTTTGCTCAATTTTTAGCTGTTGGCTGGTGTGTGCTCTACTTATTGGGTGTTTGCCATATGAGTCTTCTTTTTCCTGCATTACTGGTCTTCGGAGGCCACTCACACTAGAGGTGATTGGCCATTTCTTTGTGCGTTGGGATGCTTTGTGTCTGTTGGCTGGATACTTCTTTCCGTGTCTGGTAGTTGTGATATGGGTGGGGCAGAGGGGTATGTGCTGGTCTGGTTTTCGTGCTCTTTTTCAGAAGGGAGTGGCTAGGAGGGATGTCCTCTACTGGCTTGATGTTCATTTGGAGAGTAATAATTTTGGCCATGGCACTTTGTTTGGTCTTGTTTTACGAATTAAAGTTGATTTCACCGCCGTGGTTTCCAGGTGACCTCATTTAGTGATCTGTTGGTCTGATAGTATTCCTAGGCGTGAGTGGAGGGATTTTTCTGATAGGAGAGTGGTGGAGAAAATGGAAAGAAAGGTAAAATCTGTGACTCCTGCCTTGTGCGGTCTTTTTGTGGCGGATTATATATTGCTATCTGCATCTTTATAGGCCAGATAGTGTACATTTGACAGAGGAGAGTAAAAGTTTTTTCATTGAAAACATTTATGCGAGCTTGAAGAGATTAGTTAGGTTAGTGTGGTGATACGGAACCTGGTTTGGCTGGAAAGCATTGGCATCCAGAGGCCAGTACCTGATGGGGCTCAGTTATTCAGCTGTAGAGTCTGCATCCCTTAGAAGTGTTAGGCTTTAGGTTTGGTTACTAGCACCATCCTCGAGGGAGGGTTTGTTGGTGTATTACGACAGCCTAGGAGGGGATGCGGGTCCTCTATGCTTGTGGATGATGGATTCGTAATCATTTTAAGGGTGCACTCCTAGGAGGAAAATGTCACCCTCTTTATTTATACCAAGAGGGTGTGTGACCCTCTTTTTGGTATTTAGATATTGAATTTCACTGGCTGCTTTTGCTTTTTCCTCCAACATACATTTGTTCCTATTTATAAAGCTGATTCTCATTTGCTAAAACTTGTTGTCTGTGTGTTTATTTTATGTTGAGGGGAGTTATGTTTTTGAGAGTTATAGCATGGCTGATCAACAATCCTAAGCTTTTATAATGTGAAATAATGTAATTGAATGAATTTGCATGCACATCCACATTGTTTTGCATCATTTTTAATGTGGCTTGCAGTGTTCACAAGCTTTAATATGCAGTACAATATAATTGAGTTGCATGGAATAGGCTTATACAGCAAGAAGTCATTGAGAACATTTATTAAAATAATATACAATTAAAATAAAGTAATTAAGATGATTCAACATATTTATAACATAAGATAAACATAAAAGAGATACCACATTTGGACAATTTTATCTTCCAAGAACACTGTTTTTTCTTAGTTGTCCTTCGATATGGCTACAGTTACAGTAAGCCAAAAGCCCCTAAATTATGATTTAAAGACACTGTCCCTCTGTCATAATTATACAGTTTGGTAGTATGTGCTTAGCATAGCAGCAGTGAATGGGTTCCACATGCACAAAGGGTGTTTTTAGGTGAGTGGGTCATGGCCTGCCCAGCACTGGGCATGCCCCCAGATGCAGCATGCCCCCAGATGCATCATGCCCCAAATGCAGCATGCCCCCAGATGCAGCATGCCCATGCTGCATACTGTACTTTGTTCCAATTCCCCATCTTATAAAGTTTGGAGGTATGCAAATCTATGCACTCAGAACAATTGTAGCTGCATGGCAGCTCTGTTGCTTGGGGTCAGCAAAAATAAACAACTCTGTCTGGCAGATAAAGTTATCTGAAGGTGGCATTAGCATTTAATCTTGATAATAAAATATACTTGGCTATACTCCTGGAATATCTGGGATACTCCTGAATTTCACTGATGATTTTTCTGGCTAATGGACTTTATTTTCATTTTGCTCTATAAGTCAAAAAGTAATGTGTGGAAATTACAATGCTGCAGGAGAACTGTGCAAATTGTTGTGCCATTCACTCATACCCTAAAAAGTAGACTTTGCACTTTATGCTTTCAAGAAAAACTGCCTGCATGCCTTAGATTTCAAGTTTGTTGTGCCAGAGTTATCTTCACGTTCTATTTTTGTGTTGTAGCGCCTGCAGGGAACAGGACAGACAAACACAGATGAACTTACCTTACAAACGATGGTAACCTCCCGTCCGCTTCCGATGCACCCCAGCCGCTGTCCTATCACAGCAGACCAGCAACCGAACCTCTGTCACCTCCAACCACTTTCCTCTGAGGAAGAAAACAGAAATTAAGGCCGTGCCTACCAGGAAAGGGCTGTCCAAGACCACGGCAATGAGCGGAGACACTCACGTCAACCTCGCTTGCTGCCACCTCGTTTTACTCTTGCCAAGGGCGCGAGACTACAAGCACTTGAGACCAGGAACAGTCCCGCCTTAAGTACCCCACTCACCTCTCGGTCAGGGCCTAACCGAAAGATGGAATAGAGCGTTCTACTCACTGGGCACTCCAACTTCCGGTCCCTGCTCCTCCCCGGCACCTTTGGACGACAGACAGCACACAGCCTCCCTCTGCTCTACCAGTGAGGCTAGTATGTACACCCACAGAACTGCACTAACAACAGGCGACCTCACCCTAACAACTAACTAATGGGCGGGAACGCAACTTGACTATAAACTGGGTGTAGTATACTACATAAACCTCCTCCCTCTACTTTACGGGGAACACCAGCCGGTCTTCACGGCCTACTCTGGACGGCTGTTCCTAAACCCTCACCCAGGTCATACCGAGAAGACTGCCTTCTCACTATGGGGTCACCCACGGAATCCTAAGGACCAGTCGCACAGGGCACGAAAGAGGCTCACTGGAGCAGCACACCACTGGAGTGTCAACTGGCGCATGGAACCACCAGTCGTCACTGCCGGAACTCAAAACGACTGCCTTCACTCAAGCGAAACACCTGTCCCAGTCCGGAACCACCAGAGAACCTGCCGGAACTGAGGACTGGAACACCCAAATAGAACCACGGGACGCCCCTGGAACTCAAATGAGCTGTGCTGCACTGCCAGTGAGATACTCAGTCACCACCTCTGGAAACCAGCATAACCTCAGGGACCTACGGGACGGGAAAACTACTGTGTGTTCTTCCCTAGCTATGTGTATGCTCTTAACTACACCTTGTCCCCACAGTTCAGGTTATTACAGGAAAACAGCAAGTAACAAGAGCCTACCTTTAATGGAGGCCTGAGATCTTGCACCTGTAAAAAAACACACAGCACAGCCCAAATACAATACACAAAGCAATATTCGCTGCACAGGCGGAATAATACTCTGCTTCTGTACCTGGAAGACTGTCACGTAGTACATACACCTGCTATCCAACCAGACGGTTTGGTTTAACCCTAACAGGAGCCTTCTGCTCTACTTTTGCCTAGACCTCTCACCTAGCACACTCATCACCACACGGGACCGCACCCTACTCTCTCAGGGCTCTCACACCGCTATATACATGGTCTTATGCCATTTTTACCATGGGCCTCATGCCCTACACCATGGACCTCTCTGCCCAGCTAACTACAGGGCCTTGTGCCCTGACCATGGGACTTAGCCACCTTTCTCCACTGGGCTCTGAGCCCACTAACTAGGGCCTTGTGCCCTTCTACCTATGGGCTTTAAGCCCTTACCTAGGGCATTGTGCCCTGTCACCTAGGGGCACTAGCCCCTGACTAGGAATTGTGGCCTTCCTCACTATGGTCTCTAGGCCACTAACTAGGGCCTTGTGCCCTTTTGCTATAATGGGCTTAAGCCCCCTTACTACCTATTATGGCCTTGTGCCCAATCACCCTCTGCCTTGTGGCCACGGAGCTAGCGCCCGACTGCGCCCACGGGCCTTGTGCCCGAACTAAGTTGAGTATACTTACCTGCTCTGCGCAGGATACTTAACTTGCTCCACAGTCTTCTTTCTCCGGGTCTTCCAGACCCTCCAGCCGACGGCGCCTCTTCTCCTGTTCAGCGTGGCGTTTCCGGCAGTCTTCTGGGCGGGGGCGCTCTCAGCCCTTACAAGGGCTCTCTGCCGGAGTCTCCGGTGCTTCTCTGTCCTCTTCTGGGTGAGGCCGCTCTTAACCCTTAAAAGGGCTACCCGCTGACGTCTCCGGCAGTGATTTCCAGGGCAGTGTAGCTTCTTGCCCTGACAAGAACACCCTGCCACTTCCGCCGGCTTTTCTTGCTTGATCTGGTGCTCCGGACATCCCGCCAAGTCCCGTCTTCTCTCTGCCGGCAAACTTCTCCAGTAATGGCGCCGCTTAGCGGCTTATATAACCGCTGGCGCAACGTCATCACTGGGCCGGAGGTAAGCCATTACTGGCTCACTCATCCAGCCGCCAATTAGCCAGAGGAGGAAGGCTCATCCTCCCTCTGCTGTCAACCCCTGCAGGAAGGAAGAAATACTCACCGCTTGAACGCTGGATCGGTGAGTAGATTTTCTTTGTTTCTTTCTTTGTCCTCTACAGGGACACAGCGACAGCCTCCATCTTCGCTCTCTTCATGGGCACAGCATCCGGAGCCAGGGGGCACATCTCTACATTGTTATAAAACGATAGTAGTAATGATCCCTTCATGTGCAGCACTACATGTAATGTTAATGCTTTACATACAAAGAGTGATACTAATAACAAAAGGGGTTTCTTCTTTATAACACCAGCTTAAAACATAATCCAAAACTGGTGTCATAGTGACGGTGGTATTATAAAGTCAATGACATGAATACCAAATAGCATTAATCCTAAAACACTGATCATAAGGAGAGGTGAAGCTATAACGGCATTATAAAGGATGGCGGTATAAATGGGGATAATTATAATAACAATATGGTAAAAGTTTTTCTCCTCTGCATTTTAAACATTCCAATTTATTTGAAACCCGTACAGAACGTCAATTCATTATGCATATTTGTTCAAACCCTTCCAGCAAGAAGTACCTGTTGAAAAACTTAAACTATCCTAATGAACTCTATATTCCAATAAATTGTTCAAAACATAAGCACAAAAAAAAATCCCCATCAACTCTGAGTGTAGTGAATTTATAATGTCCTCAGCTGTCTCTGATCTCTGCATAGCGCTCCTGTAGCGTAATGATCCCTCTGTGTTGTACTAGACTGATAGAAGTCTTACCCACTCAAATGCAAAAAAAGCAGAAAAAAACATCATGAAAAGTACTCACAAGCCTCTAAAGTGTGATTGACAAGTGTTCAGATTGATTTTCGGATAATTGATGATAAGTTCAAATAAGTTGCCTAAGCTTTATCATGGCAGCTGTTTGCCGAGGGAAAATACACATGGTATTCCAGCTCCTACCTGGACTTTAAAAACAAATGGGAAGGAAGCATTTAAATTCTAAATCAGTTTATATATACTGTATAATTTTATGCACCAGGAAAAAATCCAATCGCATCAGCATAGCATGGAACAACTCTGATCCCTTATGTGCAGCTTAATCAGCTGAGAATACTACATGATTATATATACAACTCCAGCTACGAAAGTTCACAGCTTGATTAGTAAAGTACATACCCCAATCAGCAAAGCATGCAACTTGAATGGCTAACAGGCAGCTGACTGAATACAAATACAGTGGTGGAGCATGACATTTTCTACATGTGGTTTATTATAATTTGCCTTCCGTAAATCTGGACTGCACATTAGTAAATGCTTTGAAAGATGGGTGCATTAGGGCAGATAATATAGTAAAATATTTCTAAAGCTTTGCAGCCATATGTCTAGGGGTTTAAACTTAAAAAATATACTAACTATGTTGGTTTCCTGGAATTTTTCTTTTTAAATGGTGTATTTTCAGCTAGGATTTGTTAGTAAATTCTATGCGAATTGGCTGCAAAACATGAATATAGAGTTATACTTTACTTTGAAGTGTTAATTGCCACGGTATCTACTCTCTGCCAGTTTTCACAGGGGGACTTGATAAACACCATACAGACCTGCGATAAAAACTGAAAAGTAACCATTTCTGGCAAGATTAATCCCGGCAGCACTCGGTGATGAAACGGAGAAACAGCGAGGAACAGAAAGTTGCCTTGGCTGCTAAGCTACCATATTACCTCTGCTCAGCTAACGCTAGGCATAATGGGAAAAATAATTAAAATAATAGCAATAATAATACTAACAAAGTAACAGGGTTAATATTAATAATATTTATAATAAAAATAAAGCAGCACTCTTCATAGTGCTGAAGGCTGTAATCCCAGGTCCTACTGCGCCATGGAGACCTAGGATTGGAAGCCTAGTATCCCCGTTATGGTGATGGCGAAGGGGAGGGGCAAGGGCAGACTACAAGCCCCAGTGGTGAGGGAGGATGTTATTCAGTATTGCCCCAGACCAGTGCTGAGAGCCCTTTTCACCCCCTCTTGTGTGTAATGGCATTTAAAGACACCTACAAGGTCCTCACTAACGTCCATGACGAAGGGGGTTTAATGGGCTTAAGCCACCTTTAGATCTCTATATGTTCAGGAAATTCCAGTGGGACTTGTAGTTCCACAGCAGATAGAGAGCCATTGAAGGCCAGAACATATGTCAACGTTAAAGGGGCACATTCAACTATGCTGCTATGTGTGCCTGCACATTTTTGATGTTGATACAGTATCACTGCTGTTAATGGTGTAATGTAAGAATGCGCCTATGTACAATGTAGAAGGCTTTGTAAACTACATTGTACATAGGCGCATACTTACATTACCCCACTAAGAACAGAGATAATCCCGTCGCCATGGTGAATGATGTCATGAAGGGGAGACGGCTTATTACTTGTTTGTGATTGCTTCAAGTCGATTTCAACAGTAGTCATCATCGTTGATCGTCGGGAAGGAGCCCTTCAGAATCATCATGTCGTGGTAAGTGTTGTCAGGGTATATGCTGACTACCACCGGTTTTATTTGTACATTTATTATAACCATTCCAATGTAAGTTTGCCCAAATGGAACTTACATAAAAAGTAACTTGAAATCATATATGCCTTGATGGCTGAATAATCTTGTAAATCTGGAGGACTAGAATAGAAATCATCTTCCTCCTGGCCAGCAACCTCGGCCTCTTTCACCCGTGGATAGTAACATTGCAAATAAACTCCATTATGCATTGTAGATTTAGGGGTGCCCTTTGGAGTCAACACATTATAGGCAACACATATTTCCAGCTAGCACAGCTTGATCCATGCAAACATACCAAACTTTTATTTTTTTGTTTTAGCAAAAAAATATACATGCAAATATGTGTAAAATACATCATATAGCCAACAGTTCTAACATTTTAAAATATTAAACTGCATTGCGCAATGTATGAAACTATGGCTACGCGTTTCAAATAATGCAAGATGAGAATTCATTTGATGTCTCACATTGAATGACATTTTCAAAAAAGACAATTTAATGCATTCTCACATACTGACCTATGTCATGATTTGGACAGAAAAGAGTTTTGTTCCTACTGAGACGCTCATGTGAAAGTTTCACCTACCTCTTTTAGGTAAGCAGTCAGCAATTCTCTTTTCTTGTGCTTCCTATTTAGACTTTAAATGACACAATGGTGACCATCATCATCATCAACATTTATTTATGTAGCGCCAGCAAATTCCTTAGCGCTTTACAATTGGGAACAAACATTTATAAGACATTACTGGGTAATACATACAGACAGAGAGGTAAGAGGGCCCTGCTCGCAAGCTTACAATCTATATATCATGATATCATTATTATTATTATTATTATTAATAATTTTATTTATAGGGCGCCACTAGGTGTCCGCGGCGCCGTACAGGGACAGACAAGATTACAATATGAGGTGAGACAGCACAGAATAGTAAACAATAATCACAGTAACTCAGTGAGCTCAAGGCACAGCTAGAAGGGAGGGGAGGGGGGAAGGTCAGCCAGCAACGGCATTTAGGAGGGAGGGCACAGATGGGAGGGAGACCCCCAGGGGGAAGAGAAGGGAGCGAGAGGGGACGCGGGAGGAGGGTCCTCGAGGAGGAAGGCAGGGTAGCTGGCGAGCAGAGTTAAAAGTGGTGAAGACAGGAGGAGAGAAAGCCCTGCTCAAAGGAGCGTACAATCTAAGGGGAGGGGTGGACTGACAGAGAACACAAGGGAGAGATGGAGGATAGGGGAAGGGGAATGGAGGGGAAGAGGCAGAAGAAAAGGTAGGAAGTTAAGTGGGAGACTGGAAGGCTTTAAGAAAAAGGTGGGTTTTTAAACACAGTTTGAAACTGGACAGATTGGGGGAAGTTCTGATGGAGGGAGGGAGTTTGTTCCAGTGGAGGGGGGCAGCGCGGGCGAAGTCTTGGATACGCGCATGGGAGGAGGTGATCAGGGGGGAAGAGAGGCGACGGTCATTGGGCGATCGGAGAGGGCGGGATGGAGCATGAATAGAGAGGAGGGAGGAGATGTAGGGTGCAGTGGAGTTGGCGAGGGCCTTGTATGTGAGAGTGAGGAGCTTAAACAGGATTTTGTAGGGTAGGGGGAGCCAGTGAAGGGATTGGTAGAGGGGGGAGACAGAAGAGGAGCGGCGAGAGAGGATAATAAGCCTAGCGGCAGCATTAAGTACAGATCGAAGGGGAGCGAGGTGAGAGTGGGGGAGACCAGTAAGGAGGAGATTGCAGTAGTCCAAGCGGGAGATGATCAGAGAGTGAATAAGACATTTAGTGGCATCTAGGGAGAGGAAGGGCTGGATGCGTGCGATGTTACGCAGCTGGAAGCGGCAGGATTTAGCAACAGAGAGAATGTGGGGGCCAAAGGAGAGAGAGGAGTCGAGGATGACCCCGAGGCAGTGAAGTGGGGGGACAGGGGAGATAGAGGAGTTGTCGACAGTGATGGAGAGGTCAGAAGAGGGTGAGGTGCGAGGGGGAGGGAAGACTATGAGATATCTCATCAAACAATATCATAATATTGTTTGATGAGATGAGTGTTGTCAGGTGTGTATGTGAATTGACAGTGATGCCAAAATTTTGTGTGTATGTCATGCTAAGTCGTCACTATTCTCCCACACTTACACTTCTCAGTGCGCCAGAACTTGAATCACCCGTATCCTCTTTGGAACACCTACAATACTTTGGCTACGTTCAAACGCCCTTCCCTTCTGCATTCTGCCATTCAAGTTGTAGGCTGTCGTAATCTTTGTCTGTGTTCAAAAATGAGTTGCATGTTCTCCGGCGTATAGTTTGATTCTAGGCATATTATACGGAAAAGTACCGGCATTTATGTTCCTTGATGAATCAGGCCCATTGTCTTCAGCCTTTACCATGTGACAAAGTCAAGATTAAAATGTGACTACATTTTTCTTTCATATTTTCTTTTTACTTTGGAGAACAACTATTCTCTTATATTTTAGAATGATTTTCAATTTATACCTCTCCATGTCACAATTTTGCACATTAAAAAATAATGCGTCCCTCATCACAACAAAAGCCTTGCGCCCTATGCAGCAGCCTAGTTTGGAGAATCAGGCCTTGCTTTCTCATCTATATAGTGCATTATTTATGTGCTGAACAGTGAATGCAAAACTAAATGTACTACGTGTCCACATATTTTGTGTTTAGCAAATCACTTTTAATATCTTTGTTGCAAAGCTTGATTAGTGTGGATATAATGCTGTGACACTCAAAAATACTAAACTATGTTCTTAAAAATTGTGATACTGATACCCGGCAGATGACAGACACAAACAACTTCTTTCTTGGAAAATGGTGCTTTTAATTTCTCACATCACAAACAGCACAGGAAACTTTTATCAGGATGACACAAGGAGACCCTCGCTTTAGCTAGATGCAGATCAACTGCCTAGTCACCGGCCAACTAGCTGGCATTGGTTATCCCGCCAACAATAACTGTGAGTCTTTTATCCTCCACCCAAGCCCTACAAACCAATCAAAGAAATCAACAAACCAATTACACCCATGTAAAGCACCTGTGTGTTTTTGTGTTGCATGAGACACCAAGAAAGAATTTAACCCTGTCTGTCACCTATTCCTGCAGACTCCTTGGGTTTTTACCTATCTTTATACAGTAGAGGTGTGGCAAATGAGCCTCTGTGTCGCAAAATATATACAAAAACGTGTGTCTCAACAGCTAAATAGACTTCAGAGCATCAAATATGCAGAGCAGACAAACTTTCAGAGATGTGACCTTCTTACCAATAGACAATGATTCACTAATCAGGCGGTATACAAGATTGTCTATGTTTTAATTCTACATTTTTTCAAATTAATTAAAGTCAAGTCTGGTGAGTGTATGCATACATAGCTGTTCCTTTTTTAAGAATCTTTTGAGCTTTACTATTTTACTTGAAAGAAAATACAGGCTTATTATGTCTGTCAGACAATTGGTAATTGAACGCAGTACTGTATACTGCAGTTCATATGAAAATGAATGGCACTAAAAAGTGTTAGTGTCTCCAGCATTGCTGCAAGCATGAGGCAAAGGGAAAACCTTTTCTCAGTTGCGCTATTCTAAGGGCGGAAGAGAGGAGGTTTTCTCCAAAGCCTCCAGTCCTCCAACAATTGCCTTCTCACCCTGTTGCTTCAGTCATGAGCTGCTCACAGAAGAAACTATGAAAGAGTAGGGACAGGAGAGGTAGAAAACTCCTCTTGCCATGTGAATGATCATGCTCACTCCCACAGTGAGTGCCTGCTCACTGGACAGAGTGAGGCAAAGCCAGGGGATAATAGTGTGTGAGTGCTGCCTCAAGCAGCAGAAAGGGTCAGAATGAGCTTTATTAAAATATCTGGGGAAACAGAAGTAGAACCAAGAACATACACTCACATTATACACTTGAAAGCTAAACTTTAACATCAAAAAGTATTTAGTAACAAAAATGAAGGTTTTAATGAGGTTTCAGGGCTGTGCTAATGAATTTAGTACTGATGCTCATATACATAGGCTATCTTAATGACTGCTTAATAAGTAAAACTAAAATAATTTGCATTTTAAAATGGATTGAAAGCACTTGGAAGAGGCAATAACATTCTGATTCCTGAATAAAACATAATAAAAATTAACATTCATGAATATTTACAGGCATAAATAACAATACAGACCTATCTATTGTATCAAAATTTCTCCCATGGTGTTATAAGAGCCTAATGCAAATTATCATATATACAAATGTTTATTAAGATGTCCAGACACATAGTAATTGTATTAGCCAACCTGGCATTTTTGGATTAAAGGGATGGACCCTCACATGTAGGCGCCCAATATAATAATTAAATTTGAAAAGTAAAATTGAGGCTGAGGACCATACTGAGGTGTGTAGTCTGGACAATTTTTATTAAATTCAGAGAGCAGTGTAAGTATATCGAGAAAGCTGATTGGATGCCCCAACACATCTACATCTCAAAATCCTGAATGTGGTTGCTGTCCTCGTTAGGTGGGAGACAGACAATTAGGCACATTTGTGCATAATACAACATTATTCGTGGGTGCATATTCTGCGGTTCTTAAATAACCATTGCTATCTTGTTACCGTTTTAATCTCCGCCACTGTTTGTTAATCTGTCTCCTTTCCCACAGCTCTTGACCTTTCTAACTGATAAACCACTATATAAGGATTAATCTTGTACTTAACAGATGTATCTATGGAAGATATCATATACACATGGTTTGAAATTGAACAACAAATGGTTATATCAATCATAATATCAATATCAACACAAAAGTCTAACCTTGCAAAAAAATGCAATATGTTTTTACTATTTTAAATACAATTAATTTCACTTTCACATTATCATCCCAGCAATGCAAATTTTATCTATTCTTTTAGGGGGATAATTCACGGCCCGCGCACTATTACTGTTAGTACGGTAATTTTAACATGGATTTTTGCACAGAGCTGTGAGCAAAAATGAGTGATGAAATTACCAAACTAACGGTAATAATACGCACTATTACCATAGTAATGGTACTCGCGCGTTGTTCTGATTACCAACGCGGACAATTGAATTCACCCCTTAGAATCTTACAAACACTAGATATAGGATCAGTAGTGCACCGTGGGGTCATCCCAATCTTTTCCATGAAAACGATACAAAAGGTATATCATTTATTTATGCTTCGCAAGCACTATGAAGTACGGTACGAGAGGGTAGTCAGACAAAGTTCCTGAACCGCATGTTATTGCCGTGAATTGGCACAAATTACAGAAAGCGCACCCTAAATCTGTTTCTGTTCCAAGATCCCACAGCGATACGAAGAAAGTGCGGCAAAGACAGTTGTGTAATTATTCATCATAAGTTCATATCGGATTTGAGATTAAGCCGCATGGCTGGTTCAAACGGTAATGCCTTTATGCTCCCCCGATACAATCAAAGATTTCTCCCTTTCACGCTTGATGTGATAATGACATCAAAACCGGCATTACATTTTCCCTTAACATCTCTACTAATATCACATTGTAATCTACCTTATTGATGGAAACAACACTTTGCCATTTTCCTATCTCCCAATTCGTTATCCGCATCTCCTTTGAATTCTTAATTCTTTTCTAATATTTTTCTCCCTGAAGGAACAGTGGGAGAAATGTGGCATTGATAAAACATATTTGATATTCATGGCCCTTGAGTAACTTAAATAGAAAACAGACATGTGCTTCTATAAGATAACACATGCCTTCAAGGCACTATAAAGCTTTTAACAAAGAGTGTTCTCAGTATCGCAAAAATGTCATTTATTTCACACAGCTGTGCACCTTTCTCTACTTTTCTTGATTTAAACTAGTTAAAATAACTTTAAGGAACATACTTAGTTTGTACATAGTTTGTGTACAATATTAAAAGTCCATTACACCTAACATACAATTTATTCCAAAATGAAAATATTATATTACTATTGTGCAAAAGTTCTCATTAACAGTCGCAACTTTCACAGCAAATAGCGTAAATCATTCAAATATTAAACTCCTCACCCTCACCTTTAAAGCTCTTAATCAATCCTCTCCTACCCTACATCGCCAATTTCATCTCTACCTACACTCCTAGCCGCCCCTCCGCTTTGCCTGTGACCAGTGGTGGGATTCAAAAAAATTAACAACAGGTTCTATGTCCTAATGACCATTTTAACTATACCAAAAGATATACCGAAAGGTAGTCTAACAATTCACGCATTAAATACTGCAATAAGAACAGTAAAAGAGGTAAAGACAACTAGATTATGTGTAACGGAAGATTTTTAATATTAAATACCTCAGAAACAGTTAGTGAAGATATTTTCATATTGCTGTTTGATTGGCGTCCTCACTTGCAATTTTCTTTGCTTTTATCCGAGCATCATCAGCTGTGTGATTTACCCTTAACCATCTTTGCACTGTAGGAGTAGGATTCCATTCCTTCAGCGGTAGGCCGGTAAGACCTGCAGTGACAGGCTCAGCACATCAGCATCATCACGGTTACTCACCCCAGATGCCGACGGTCGGCGACGGTGAGTGACCCAGTAATGTCCGTACTCCCGGCCCGGGCTGCCTGTCTGCTCTGCTCTTCTGCGCTGCCGCGTGATGGCTGATAGTGGCTCCGCGGCCTCCGCCCTGGGCTGGATCTTCTTCTCGCATCTCTCCTCTGCACAGTCTGTTGTGCGTTCAGGACACGTGTAGGGGGAGCCAATTGTTGCAAAGAACAAGGGAGGCAGGGTGGGGCTTACATGATGACTGACAGCCTGAACAGCCCTGCACAGCTTAGAACAGCAGAGCCAGGCCGGTGTGAGCTGTTAAACTGATTTGGGATCGTTGTCCAGGCCAGCAGGGCAAGCTGCAGTGCACAAGTTGTAAAAATTTAAAGCAGCCGCACACAGAGCTGGATTAAGGCTTTGGGGGGCCCGGGGCACTTAAGACAGGGGGGGCCCTAAGATCTAAAATTAAGGGAATAGTGACAGATGCTGCATTACATCACCTACAGCCCACAGTATGACACTTATAGCTCTCCCAGAGGGCTCGCCTAGGTTGTCTGCATAAGAAATATCATTGTTTCCACAAACTAAAATACTGTACATTAAAACAATCATCAAAACACCACATTAAAATTGGTATTGACACCACACATTAAAACTAGCAATGATACCGCATATTAAAAATACCATTGATAATGCACATTAAAACTAGCAATGATACCGCACATTATAACTAACATAAAAAATAATAATATATATATATAAAATGTACTAAAATTTTATTCAATATTTATTCAAAATTGCTAATGGGTGTGTTGATGCACCCTCCTACAGACCAAAAAACCTGCATTGTTGTGTACACCATTGAACGGTCACCAAAAATTAGGATTGTCCCACTAGAATCACAACGTTTCACAGACTCTGCTGCTCTCTCCTACCTGTTCTTCTTACTTTCACCACCTGTGCTGCAGGTTTTTTTAGTTGCGGCTTGTCTGGATCCTGGAATGTTGGAGGACCTATTTGGAAAAAAAATGGGTACATTTAGAAAATTACAGCCAGCCCCGAGGTTAAATCAATACCACCCATGATTAATAATTAGGCCTTCCTCCAGCCCCAACATTAAAATAATAGTATTCATATTTAATAAATAAACCTATTTCCCTCCCTACAAACAGGTCCAGCAATAAATGAATAGTATTTGCATTTCAGAAATATACCTATTTCCCGAACCTGTCACTGCCATTAAATAATTCATAGGCACATTTAATAGAGACCTCATTCTCCCCAAACTCACCCCCAAACCACCCCATCTTAAATTAATAGTCCCTACTATTGTGACTCTCTCCCCACCTTTTTCCTCATACTGTGCCTGTCTCCCCATTTTCCCTCAATCTGTGCATCTCCCCCCTTTTTTCTCATGCTGTGCCTCTCCCACCCCCCCCTTTTACCTTACTGTGCCTCTCTCCTCCCCGTATTCCTTACTGTGCCTCTCTCCCCTTATTCCTTACTGTGCCTCTCTCCCATTATTCCTTAATGTGCCTCTCTCCACCCCTTATTCCTTACTGTGCCTCTCTCACCTCCTTTTTCCTTACTGTGCCTCTTTCATCTCCTTTTTCCTTACTGTGCCTCTCTCATCTCCTTTTTCCTTACTGTGCCTCTCTCATCTCCTTTTTCCTCATAGTTTGCCTTTCTGCTTAATTCCCTTTTTTCACTTACCTTTCTATTAGCTTTTCTTTTCTTCTCCTCTCTTCTGTCTTCTCTCTTCTTGCTTCCTCTCCGCGCTGCTCCTCACTGAATGACAGGCGTGACTTGATGACGTCACGCCTGTCATTCAGCATTAACAGAGCAGAGAGGAAGCAGGCATGCTGGTGCTGAGATCAGGTGAGTTAATATATATATATTTTTTTGCTACCCTGCTCCCCCCACCAACAAGAAGGAGCAGCCCAGAACCCGCCCGCAAACCACCCCGACCCCCGCCCCCGCCGCTGCACAGCAGGCCAGCAAACGGTTCTGCCGAACCGCAAGTAGTTTAGGAATCGGTTCTATAGAACCGGTGCGAACCGGCTGAATCCCACCACTGCCTGTGACTGCCGCCTCACTGCTTCACTGATCACCTCTTCTCACTCCCGTCTCCAGGAGTGTTCCCGGGCTGCTCCCCAGTTGTGGAATGATATTCCATGTTCCATCAGGTTAGCACCTACTCTCAAAGGCTTCAAGCGTGCCCTTAAGACTCATTTCTTTATTCAAGTCTATCAGTCCTCCTACTAACACCCTTTGCCTGGCTCTCTCCATCAGTTAGAGCCACCCTATTTGTGTCTCCCCCTTTCCTTTAGGATGTAAGCTCTCAGGAGCAGGGCCCTCTTTCCTTGTGTGCTCCTACTACTATTCCATCACCCCCTGTACCTCTTGGCCTGCTTCCCTAGCCCTGTTTTCTTAAGCTTCAGCCTACTTCTCGCTGATTTCTACCATCACTTTCACTCATTGTCCCAGAAATAATTTGATTTGCATTAACATGTTACATGTGTGTGTGTGTGTGTATATATATTTATATATTTTTTTTCTTCATATTTTGTTATTTATGTATCATGTTGTGCCATGGGTCACTGTTTTCTGTATATGTCATGTACGGCGCTGCGAACCCTTTGTGGTGTTTTATAAATTAACGATGATAATAATATTAATAAAAAGTTTGCATTACTTTCCCATTGCCTCAAAGGACAAAATGCTACGGTGGTTCTTGTTTGAAAACAGTAAAAGGAAATATTTTTGCCCCTTTGTTTACTTTATTCAGACTGCTTTCATGTTATCCTTAAAATGTGCCAACAAGTGGCTTCTGTGCACGTGAGGTACTGATATTGTGGAGTCAAAAGTTTAGCTTGACAGACCAAGATGCATCGCAAATTTAACTAATTGCAAAACTGGTTGCAATAAAACAAATAGACATTGTTATGTGCGTTTTATCGCTAACCAATAACGATTGTCGAACCTCGATTTGTGTTTCCAAAGCACAAAGATTTATTCGCAATAAGTGGAAAAATATGCTCAAGCAAAGTAATAGTAAATACAGCCGTTACTTATCGCAGGCGCTCTGGATCCAGTGCAGTCATTCAATCCTGAAGTCTGGGGACAAGATGTCTGCACTCTGGATCACAAGCTGCTGCTTATATACACAATCAAATACAGTAATACAATGAAGATGGTATAGCTTGCATCTATTGGTCCGGGTCTCAGGAATGTCCAAGGGGTCGTCAATCATTGGCTGGTTCATCCTAAGGAATCCAAAGGAGGGGGTCATCTCTGCAGGGGGTATGCTCTGCTCTTCCCGCCCGGATTCCTTAGTCTTAAGTAGTTCATAATTTCCTATCATTCATAACTTGCGTATGCACTCTGCGATTCCCTCGCAGAGTGAATTAAACAGTAGGATATGTAATAAGGTTCATTATGATACCACTCATGATGTTATTCCTTTAATCCATTCCGTGTATTTCACTAATATGCATGTAACTCTGATATATCATATAAATACTACTACTACACCATTTATTTATATAGCGCCAATAATTTTGCAGCGCTGTACAGAGAACTCACTCACATCAGTCCCTGCCCCATTGGGGCTTACAGCCTAAATTCCCTAATATAGACACACACAGACACACACAGACACACACACACACACAGAGAGAGAAAGACTAGGGTCAATTTGTTAGCAGCCAATTAACCTACCAGTATGTTTTTGGAGTGTAGGAGGAAACCGGAGCACCCGGAGGAAACCCACACAAACACGGGGAGAACATACAAACGCCACACAGATAAGACCATGGTCGGGAATTGAACTCATGACCCCAGTGCTGTGAGGCAGAAGTGCTAAACACTCAGCCACCGTGCTAAGTGTTTAAATTTATTTCAAAGTGGCCTTTGAACTGGCTCATCAAATTGACCATAAATTCTAACAGTTGAAATTAAAGCTAGCATACTAACACATGTAGACATTTTAGTCAAGTAGACAACATTTTATAGTTTATTTAATGTATTCTGCTTTTAATTTGAATTTAAACTTTGAACCAGAAACTGCGACAGTCTAACCTAAATCAAAACTTCGTCAAGAATCCCGATCGTACCACATAGAAAGTGGAGGCCTTCAAATTTCTTACAATTGTAAATAATTTGAACATCTTTGGTTTGGTGTCATTGCTGCTACTTTTGTTACGTAAAGGTTTAACGTGTGACTGAAAGTTTTAGATATTGCAGGAGCAAAAAATAAAAAATAAACACTTCCTAGAATCATGAGTATGTAGGTTTTTCTTGTAAAATAATATTCAATTAAATTTAATTTTGCACAATCATTCATCTTCGAACATAAGTTCCGTTGTGTGCCGTATCTTGCGTGAAATAGCTTGGTGCATGCTCAGAAACAAACATTAAACCATTGATCGCAAATGCTCGCAATTCAAGTTCAAATTCAAATGGCGCTTCCTGATTCCTATGATTCATAGGGCAGAACATGAGAGGGGCGGGGCGTATATACAATGTACAGTAGGGGCGTGCCGAGGTCGATCATTTGTCCATCCATCCAATTCAAGCTCTGGGCATCTCTTACGTACGTGCCAAATCACTTGCACCAAATAATAGTGATAGCAGGCATGCATACATGCAAGAACTTGTGTTTGCATTTTATATAGAGTAGACATTATAACATCCTGGTATATTTATTTAATGTAAAAAGTAGATCATCATCATCATCTATTTATATAGTGCCACTAATTCTGCAGCGCTGTACAGAGATCTCATTGACATCAGTCCCTGCCCCATTGGAGCTTATAATCTAAATTCCCCAACATACACATACACAGACAGACAGAGACTAGGGTCAATTTTGATAGCAGCCAATTAACCTACTAGTATGTTTTTGGAGTGTGGGAGGAAACCGGAGCACCCGAAGGAAACCCACGGGGAGAACATACAAACTCCACACAGATAAGGCCATGGTCAGGAATTGAACTCATGACCCCAGTGCTGTGAGGCAGAAGTGCTAACCACTAGGCCATTGTGCAATTAACTGTAGAAATGCATTTTATATAGAGTAGACATTATAACATCCTGGTATATTTATTTAATGTAAAAAATAGATACTTTTTTTAAAAAAAAATGTAATGTATTTTAATTAATGATTATCTTTTTAGAGGTGTTAGTGTATTTAATTTTATTTTCCATACATTCTGATAGGATTTTACATTGCACATATCCATGTGCGTATCCGGCAGTGTGTTCTATCTATCTATACATACTCTATATACGGCAAATGCCATATAACCAGAGCGCTCTTCTACCGTATTCAAATGGAAATGTTTCCTGCGATCCTCCTGTATTGGAATATGGGTGTACATTAATATGTTGGCGTCATTTCCGTCCAACTTAAAAAAAAAACCCACAAATTGCGTTCACTTTGTATTCCTTAATGAATCGAACCCTTTATCTCTAAATACATTGATATTTTATCCTAATAAAGCCCTTCATCAGGATTAAGATAAAGGTCATTGTTTAAATGCTTAAGGTTTTTTTTTTATTATAGTTTTTGTTGTCTTTAGTTCCTGATGTTTTTGTCATTTGCAACTGTTTTTAGGTCATTTTCTACATCTGTGACCTGCTGATTTCTTGATAAATTAGCTGGTCAATTAGAATCTCATTTGGACACATTTAATGGTGATTTCTATGCTTACAAGGAAAGAAAATGTGTTTTTAATTAAGAAAGCTTAATGATTCATTTTGTTGTAGAGCTGCATGCCATTAGTATGTGTTGTGTTTACTCTAATAATTTATTTTAATTGCAACACTCAAATCTTATATTTCATTTATTTATTTTTAAATCATATGCATGCAAGGTTGAAATAATTAATCATCATAACATTGTACTTAAGGCAAAGGTTTCAATTAATATTGGCAATGACTTTATATATTTTTTCTTTTAAATGGTAACTGCACTCAAAAATGATGTTACCTAATTAAAATCATTATCTGAGTACAACAAGTTGCTGAAAACATTTCATATACTTTAAATAGACCCTTCCTGAAATTGCCTGTCGGAAAGTGAGAAACTAACTGTTGCTGCAGTAAGTTGTGAATAACTAATAAATATCAATAACTCTGGAAAAAATCAGTACAATAGTAACATCTGTAAATCTTGTTACAGATGTTGCTAAGGAAAGTCAGTGATTCACAACCTATCTTTGAAATGGTAGCTACAAGGAGTTTCTGAGTTTTCAACTGACAATTTTGGCCAGATATCCTCTTTTATGTATCAGGAGTTATTCTAGTTAGTCTTAAAGCACAGAATAATTAGCCAACATCATTTTGTAATGGTGCTCTGTGATTTGTAATAGAATCTTTTTTAAAAAGGATTAGGTTACCCCACCATCTCAAGCTCCTTAAAGAGATGAATGAAAAAGTGACCGCAAGAAATAGAAGAGGAGGAAGAACTCTTGATAGTTTTATTCCAAGCCATCATATTCTCACCCATAGTACACAGAGGTAGAAGGAGGCTTTTGGTGATCCAGTTATTCACTGCACTGTTCCATATACTTCCACTTGCATCTCTCCCAGGAATTTGTCTCGGAGAGGCAGTGTGGGGTAGACAGTCACAGAGTGGTTCACGTCATATTGCTTCAACCTGGCCAATAAATTAAATAAATAAATTGCCCTCCCAACCATCCCTTACAGCCTGTTGCCAGAGGCCAATTCCTAATATTACATACTACATTTGGAAGCTATCACCTTTGTTGTTATAATTATTGTGGAATTATTGCTGTACAGCGCTGTAAATGTTTGTATTGGCAAAATGAAATCATTATTTTTATTACAGTTATCTCTAATTACATTATATAAAAATACATATAAATAATTACATCTAATAACTAGGACACACTCTTTTAATGATAATATTTAATTACAGGGGGTTTTCTGATATTACAGATATTTTAGAACAAAAGGCCCACATCTGTATGGTTTTATCAAGTTATTATTTCAGTTTTTGGCTAACTAGAATATAGAACATGCGGCAGAAACAGTATATACTTTTATTACTAGCTCAGACTCAAAATACGTTTTAAAAAGACATTTTGAAGGGGGTATAAGAATATTTTCATAATGTAAATTTACACAGGTTGTGGCTGTTGCTATGTTTTTATTATATTTTTAAAAAGTTTTATTAAAAAATTAAATTTTTTAAGAATTTATTTAGCAATTTGTAGATTTATTGTTTACAACTTCCTGCTTTTTATTCACAAGTTGCTTTTAGAAATTTTAAGTGGCCAAAATCTAATCAGTTTGTGCCCCACTCTATCACTTAACACCTTATGCCATGATTACATCTTTGCAAATGTACTTGCATTGTGTAGCAGAAATTAACAAAAATGTCAAATGTGTTCTGCGGCATATTCGTTTTATTCTGCATTTTGGCTCGGGATTTTGCTAATTGCCCTTGCAGAATTTGATCCAGTTAGAATCCCCCCAACTAGGCCACAGAGCAGAACAAATTTACACGGTCGTCCCAGCATTAATTATACTACACTACAAAGTCTGTGGAAAGTGGAATTTACCAGTGCAGCGCTATAAGGCCCCTCCACGGAAAGGTGAGTCAGAAGGTTGTATCTCTGGAGCTTTCTACCACTGTGAAATGGCCTGTTCTGCAGAAAAGCTCACTCATATCTATGTACTTATAATATTGCATTGGGTTTTTATATTATTATTTGTTAAAAAAAAAAATTTACACTAATTTGCCTATGTCATAGAAAATTATGTAATTAAAAGGAAATAATTACAAAACAAATATTGGCTGCCCATCCTGTTACCGCCTTCAAATCTATAAGAGGGTTTATATTTTTTAAAGCTGATAATGGATGGGATCCTTTTCAATTGTCAAGCTAAGCGGTTGCTTCATTCACTTTGAATAATAAGGGATAAGACCTGGGCCAAAGTTACAAATGCACACGTTTATTTAAGTTAAATTCTAAATTTGGGAAAAATTTACACCATCTAGGCCATTCATGAATTACGTATTTACTTTGGAAAACAGCAATCTAAATATTTGAAATTACTTTTTCATCAGCAGGTAAGATTGTTAGTGAAGAATCCAGTTGCTTTCTTCTCACTTGTATAACTCTCGGTTTCTATAAAACCAAAATGTGCAAAACACACATATAAGTAGGATATTACGCGGTAGGCTTATCAGTCCTTCTAAAAGGAAAAGTGATGGTGTTGTCCGTAGCTAGCAATCAAATTCTAACTATGATTTATCTAGTACATCCAAGAAAATGATATCTAGAATCTGATTGGTTGCTATGGGGAGCACCTACACTTTTCTTGGTTAGAAAATTGGAAAGATCCATTTAATTAGCTGTGATGAAATTATGTATACAATTATTTATAGATTGAATATTAACTAAACAGTAATAAATTGGAGATTTTTATATTATTACTTATTATTAGTAGTAGTAATATATCTAATTATGAATTCAAGTTAAAATCCACCAAGATTTTTTTTTCTATTTGGATTTTTTTTTTTTACTGTAATTGCCATATACATATTTCAAATGTGTGCAATTGTATATAGATTTCTCTCTACCTGATCTACAGCATTGACTATGCTAATTAATGTAAATGTGTTTGTAAAAACACCTTGACATGGTAAAGGTTAATCACTCCAGTCATTGCAATGTAAATGAGAACAGAGTATATGACATCTGACATTCATAATAATTTTGTTCAATGAATGCAACTCATTATAGATGTCATACAGGCAGTATACTGCGTGAAGACATGAAAGAATTAGCCAGTTATCAGGCTGATATCATTTTCATGTACAACAATGTTACATGTCGGATTGTGTGCAAGAGAAACAATTTATGACCCGTGAATATAGCTTAAAAATCCTCAAATTAAAAAGCCATAATAAAAAGGCATTGATTAATGTTATTTAAAATGAAAAATGGGTAAAGGGAGACTAATTTACTTCACAAGTTAATTTATGCAATTCATCTAACAGTTCTATCTTTGTCTAATCGTTCATTCAAATCTTTTATTTTGACTTAAATTGTGGCACCAACAAAGTTTGAGGATTGCAACTGTGGATGTCCCCTCCTCTTTGACCTGAGAGCATATGTGGACTCATTGCTCCTCAATCCATTTTGATTGCAGGGTTTATGGCTTTGTTTATTGACATCGCACCTTGCATTCAGGACCATCAATGGTGAGCCAACCTTCTAACAATCTAATATATATAAGCCTAGCGGCATGTGTGTGTGTGTGTGTGTGTGTGTGTGGAAAAAACTATTTTCTCAGAAAGGGCTCATCCAATTGACCTGAAATTTGGTATACTGACATTATTTGACAAAAAAATTATAATAGTGAAGTCAGTTAACTTCCATCACCCCCCCTTCCCCCCGTGGGAGGGGTAGTAAAGGCTAAATTTATGAGTTGAGGGCTCAAACTCTTTTTCGTGAGGCAATTTTGTGTCCCTTAAATGAGGACGTTGATAAACTTAATGAAAAGGTGATGGAAATAATGGAAGGTGAATTTATGATTTATTTAAGTGATGATGCAGTACAAGCAGATAATGACATTGAGAAAGAAAATTTCCCAGTTGAGTTTTTGAATACCTTGACTCCTTCCGGAATGCCAATGCACAGATTAAGATTGAAAGTTGGAAGCATTATTATGCTATTGAGAAATCTGAATGTTACGAGAGGACTGTGCAATGGCACTCGATTAGTAGTGACAGCACTGAAGACGAATGTGATACGAGTAGAAGTTTTGACTGGCTCTGCTGAAGGAGAGAAGGTGATGATACCTCGGATTGACTTATGTCCATCCGAAACAGGACTGCCGTTTAAGCTAAGACGGCGGCAGTTCCCTTTGAAGGCGGCATTTGCTATGACCATTAACAAGTCACAGGGTCAAACACTTGACCGTGTGGGTATTTATATACCAGAGCCTGTCTTTGGTCATGGACAATTGTATGTCGCATTTTCACGAGAACGGAGAAGCAGTGATGTGAAAGTGCAGGTTATGAATACTGCCCTTCAAGGAAGACTGATTGAGCACAGCGATAAGGTGTTTAGCAGAAACGTTGTGTATCGAGAGGTTTTAGAACAGTAAGACGATGGAGATTAAGGATGTGGCGATTAAGATGAAGGATGAGGTGATGGAGAAGAATGATGAGGTGGTGACATGTGGACAATACCACGTTAAAAAAGGTCGCTTACATCGGGAAGTAACGCTCTTTCTCTGAGGAGGCCTGGCCTAGCCCCAAATGCATGACAAGAACCTTTTTAACACCTTAAGTAGCTTGATTTGACTAGAATGCATGAGTTTCATGCACGGGTTAACTTGTACATTATAACATTCTATTTGAATGAGTTCTCAGCTGTCCCACCCTGGCCATTAACCAGAGTCTCTCCATTAATCTTACACCATCTTATTCAATTGCCCCCATTAAAATAACTATCTATTATTCTGTGTACTGGTGTCCTACAATCACTAACTCAGTGAAGGTATGCCCAGGCCATGATAATCTGTACCCCTACTCGGTGCCCCTGAACACAGACAAGGATGCAACGATAATGGTGCAACGATGCTCAAAGATTCAGATGGCATGTTTTAACCCAATTCTAAAGCGTTACGGAATCTGCTGGAGCGATATAAATAAATGTTGATGATGATGATGATGATGATTTAGGATGAACAAGTGCTACACAAAAATGTTGATTAGTATATATTTTTTGTTGGTACTTTAGCACAACAAGTTTCACTATTTAACAACAGAAGTAACACTATATTGAATATACAACAAGTCAAATTAGCAAGTTATGCCTCACAAACTGGTGAAATACTCACTCTGCATCAGGTCTGTATATAAAGCACTGAACCGTAGCAGACAATGAGACCATGGATACCGATACCAGAAAATGCCTTTGATACCTACAGTATAAAAGTCTACACTATTACTGAAATTGCAGGTGCTTGTGTCGTAAAGCATAATTTATATATATAAAAAATAAAAAAAACTACAAAACCCTGGTTGTAAGTGTGCACTTCCTTTCATAATGTGGCTGTAGCTTTGTTCAAATTTAACCAATCACATTCAAATTCGTGTTTAAAGGTAATTAGCATACTTCTGGGAGCCATGAAAGTGATTGTGATTAACCTCAAATAAAGATCAGCTGTCCCTGTAGGATTTTCTTGCAGTTCTTAGTTGCATCTTACTGGGATAGCCATGGTCCCCAAAGAGCTTGCAAAACATCTATGGGTTCTCATTCGGGGGAAGGCATCAATCGGGGGATGTATTAAAGGTATATAAGGTATAAAATAATTCACAGGAGTTACTTGTATTATGGAACACTGTGAAAACTACAAAAATGGAAAAAAATGTGTCACATTAGGTACATTACCAAGATCAGGATGTCACTAGAATGTTAATGACGGGACAAGTAGAAAGTCAACAAGTAGGCTACCAAGAGGCCTATGACAACATTAAGGAGCTGCAGGAACTTCTGTTGGGAACTGGTCACTTCCTGAATATGACAACCATCTTCTGTGATGTTCCCATGTCTTGGCTATGGGGTAGGGTGGCAAGACTTAAGCTATTTCTCACAAAAAAATGAACATCCAAGCCCATCAAACTTTTTTTTAAAAAAACAGCACCCAATCTCCCCAAACCATGTGTGAAAATGTACTTTGGTCTGATTAAATCAATGAAGCATTTGTTGGCCCTTATTCTAAAAGATATTTGAGTTACATAAACAACACAGTTCATCCCCCAAAGAACACCATAGCAACTGTGAAGCGGCAGCATAGTGTTTCTCTTCAGCTGGGACAGGGGCTCAAGTCATTAGGCAGGGGCGCACACAGGGGGGTTTCTGGTTCTCCAGAAACCCCTCCCCTCTGCAAAGAATGGGGGCTAAACAGTGCCCCTACATAGCGGTACTGTACTGTACAGCAGCTGCGGCGCTGTCAAAGAAGTGTCCGCGGCGGTGCTGTATTGTAGCACAATACAGCACCGCTGCGGATGCTTCTTTGACAGCGCCACGGCTGCTGTTCAGTGCAGTGCCGCCGATATGGAGCAGCAGCTCTCTATGTTTTTTTTTGGGGGGGGGGGGAATCCTGCGTGATAATGAATTGTAGGGGATAATGAATTGCCTCCAAATATCAAAATGTTTTGACACAAACCCTGCTGTCCTTTGTCGGAATAAGTAAGATAAAGATGAATTTCACCATCCAACCTGATAATGATCTAAAGCACGCTTCCAATTCACACGAGGAACTAGTTCAGAAATGGTATGTGCACAGGAGATCCTCTTTCACTTTGATGGATGTTTTTGCATAGAATAGTAAAGTCCAGGGGCAAAATGTATCAAGATGCGATTTTTTTGTTGATTTAAAATTGCCGCAAATCGCAAGAGATAACTGATGATTTGAAGTGCAAAATCGCCATATGTATTAACCAGCAATTTTGACTTTCCTAAATCCAATCTCTGACAATTTGTTTCAATTTTAAAACACCTATCTCTCCAATGTTATAATGAAACTTGCGGATCTCAGCATGTACATGAGCACTTGTAGTGTTACAAGTCTGTACTTTTAATGGTGACCCATCAAGAAATTTTAAGTTTTAAAATAGAAATATTGTCCCACTGAAATAGTAAGCCACTGTAATTAAAAAACAAAACAAATCAAAAACACATTTGATCCATAATTACATTTGGGTCACTAATTTAATATTAAAACAAATTGTCCCCCGTAGCAAAATTCATAATAATTTTTGCCCCTCTACAACAAAAAAAGATGGTTTATTTAAACTTCCATTGTGCCTCCTGTTATATTACCATTGTTCTCCAGTGTAACAGTGATGTGTTTGCCAATCTCGCCTATAGAAAGCAACGTGTTGTATCCGGTGATTTTGAATCCAAACTCGGGAGAGTTTGCAAAATCACAGCTTCATACATTTGGTGACTGGTATAGTTACAGTGGCAAAAAATTGTAGCGGAGATTTTGAAAGAAGCACAACTTGCCCGAGAAAATTCCTGGAAATTCTAAATCACAGCTTGATACATTTACCCTAGGTAGCGAAGTTCATAAAGACATAGGGCCTATATATTTAAGGGGAGTAAATACTGATACGCTCCGTATTTTGAGCAAAATTGCTCTGCGTATGGCCGGAACCGGACCATATGCCAGTGAACGCAGCAACGTATAAATCCATCTTTGAGTGCAATGAATTCTTACTGCACCCTACGATTTAATGGGTGGAAAAGGGAGAAGAATGGGCGTATGCACGAAGTCAATGTACAGTAAGGGCCTGTCAAGCTCGAGCACATTAATCAGCGTCCGATTCAAGCTTTGGGTATATCAAAGGTACATATTCTTCAGTTATATCACTTGCATTGGCTACAGGTCTTGTGCAAGTGATGATTACTTGTGATGACGGCTGTGTATAAATGCTGTAACAAGCTTTTTTCACCTGCACATTTCCATCCCACAGTTCTCATGGTTACGATGTGACACTGGACACTTCCAAAATTAGAAACTGGATGTGTGTTTCCATTTAAATCTCTGCCTCATTGCTACTTGTCGTATGTTAACAGACAGAACAGAGAGCAGGATATGCACATGCATCCCGGCCGTCTCCATGATCACCGTAATGACACTTCAGGATTTCCCCCGGCCATCGCCACAGCAACGGCCAGGACGCCCTGTTATTAGGACACAGCATCTCGGCTTAAGGTACAGCAAGGCGCGTGCACAAAGTAGCAAATTTAACTTAAAATCCTCCTGAGGCTGATTACTGCTGCTGTGCCCTCTTGTTCTGATTGTCCCTTCTAAGTATATAAGGCAGGGAGGGCTTAGCCTCCCTGCCGGTTACAGCTTCTCTTTCCTCACTTGCTGACCTGCTCCTTGTGAATACCTTTCCTGTTATTCTGATTGATACCTGTTGTGACCCTTGCCTGTTTACCTGATTCTGCTCATTTGCCTGTTGCCCTGACCTCTGTCTATTTACTGAATCACAGTTGACTTCCTAATTCTGTTTGGCCTCCTGAACTTCAGTTTCTTCTCCTAACTATTGAGCTACGGTTTTAGTGCATAAGCTCCTGCTACTTTTAAGAGTTTAAGACCTGGGGACATGCAAGTACCTGTGAGTGTATCTAGCTCTACAGGAAAGGCGGCTGCTATAGACGAAGACCTCTTCCATCTGTTCTGGGAGTTTATGCCAGTACCGCCAGCCATAACAGGCACACCCTTACTGTACATTGTCTACGTTGGTCCACCCCTTCCCACACATTAGTTCCATCCTTTAAATCGTAGGCAAGTGTGTCATTCGCATTTGAACATTAATTGCATGCAATTGCATTCACTGGCGTAGGTCCTGTTTTGGCGCATACACCAATAGAATTCACTCAAAATACAGTGCGCAAAATAGACTTACATGTGGACATCAATCAGACCCATACTGTAGGTGTATTTGAGCAAGATCAAATGTACTATTTGCCCAGCATATATTGTTTGTTAGTAAGTTTACCTTTATTAGTGACATATGTCCTATTTTCTGGAAAAAAAATTCAATTAGCCGCGAGGTTCCTATGGAGGTGTCTCCACTGGATGTTTATGGTTAAAATCTTTGCTAGTTTTAGTATCTAAACTATTGCAGCATTTAGAATTTTTTTTTATTCAAATTTGGATATAGTGGAGCAGATTTAGAGCTGTATGTATGTTAATTTTTCCTTTAAGATACATATGTGTGCCATAAATCTGTACGCATGCGTCCATAGTTTTTTAGTGTCATTGACTTACATTCTGTCCTCTTTCAAACTAACTTCCCCTAATCTGTCCTCTTTCAAACGAACATTAAAAACCCACCTTTTCCTTAAAGCCTTCCAGTCTCATGCCTAAACTCCCACCGGTCGGCTACCTCTCTTTCTCATCCCTTCTTCCCTTCTCCCCCTTCCTCGACACCGTCTCCGTTTCTCCCGTCTCTCCGTCTCATCCATGTGTCTGTCTGTCTTCCCCTCCCTTTAGATTGTACGCTCCTTTGAGCAGGGCTCTCCTACCTTCTGTTTCCATCACTTTTAACTGCGCTCTCCAGCTACTCAGCTCACCTCCTCTCAGTCCCTCTGCCCTCTGTCTCCTCTCGCTTCTCTCCGCTCCCCTCAGTGACTCTCAACCTGTCATCCGTGCCCACCCTCTTGGGCCATAGTTACCTGCCTATACTCACTTTTCCCCTCCCTCCCTCTCTTTCATGCTGTGCCTGAGCCCCCAGAGTTATAGTGCTTACTGTTACTTGTACTGGGCTGTTTCACCTGTACTGTGCCATTGTTTGTCCTTGTACGGCGCTACGGATACTTTGTGGCGCCCTATAAATAAAAATTAATAATAATAATAATAATAATACATTGTGGATAACAACCAAACAACTACACACCCCGTGAATTCATGTAATCGTGATGAAATGCATTGGAAGACACCTACTCGTCACTGCCCATACCACATTGGACCGGTGCAACTTTTCTGAAAAGGACCTCTGCCAAGGAAAAAAAATGTGACCACTGAGTTCTTACACTAGCCCGAGGGACCACAATGCTCCTGCAACACAGAGCTTGTACAGCAACTCAAGGACCCACAGCCTACCTGCAATACAGACGCTGCAACTGCTGAATCACCAATGCTTCTGGTTCCATTACAGGCATGTGAGTGTATACGTTTATGTGAAGCACATATAATGTACAAAATATCTTCACTAATATACACTCCCCCCTCTTGTGTTTCCTTTTATATGTTGTTATCCCATTACTTATGGAGAGAATCTGACCGGTGGTAGACATTACCACGACTACGAAAATGCCGACAACAGTTTCCCCAACATGAACAGCGCAAACCTTTCATTCACGACAGACTGGTAATCCCGACTGTGTCATAAATAGACCTCAAACAATCTTGACGAATCAACATTACAGCACAACAAAATGACGTCACTTTGTAGGGGGATACTATTATTTGTGCTGTTAAGGGGGTAATGCAAGGAGGCGGTGGCTGTACAATTTATAAGGCTTGGTAAAAAATATTGTACAGCCGGCGTCTCCTTGAAGTTTATAGTTGATCTAGGACATGCTCTACCCGAACTATAAATTTGTCCCCACATTTTGAATTGACCTCCCCCACCAATGCAACATGGTTTGCCAAGGTGTAAAATTATTCCTTTTCTTTTCTTTGCTCCCCTTAATGCCTCAGTACCTCTATGTCTAAGTACGCTGATATTTACATCATTTCAATACTATAGTGATCATAGTGCTTGAATACATTGTATTATTATACATAGCCTGTACTTGAACCCTAAGAGCCTGGATACCGCTTCCCTCAAGCTGCTCTCACTATAGTAACTTTGCCCCAGCCTGAATATATTGAGCACAGATACCGTTGCCCCAATCTTTTCTAATAGCAACTAATCAACTATTATCTATCTCTGCCAAAGGGAGAAGAACTGATTGGGTTTTATGGAGATTAATTTATCTTTCGCAATTTATAAATAGCCCCAATGTGAATCGCTCATTTTAATTGCTAAAAATAAAATAAAAATGTAGGTTACCTAAGATGCTTCTAAAAGAAAAAGAAAAAAAGATGCAAGTGTTCAACTGAATCACATATTTTGATGCAATTATTCTAAGAGCAAAATTATCGCATTATGGAAGTTCAAAGAGGTTAATTAGTAAACAAGCCACTTACATATGCAGATATGGATTGAAAGATGTTTTATATTGAAACGAATTGCACTGTTGAGAAGCAGTTGTAGTGCTTGATGCACCATTAACCAAACTTTTTAACCAGTTGCTGCTGACAGGTATGGAGCTCTATTTTATCAAAGGGCGAAGAATGGTAGGTGTGTCCCATCACCCTATCTATCGGAGGGGTCACCAGTGACAGCAAAACCAGTGGCACTTAATGTTCTTGGCAAAGGCTTCTGTATCTCAGGATATAGTCACCCGATCAAAAACACTTGGTAAATGCTTTATGATTGCAATAGAGCATATTTTTAATCCACTAATGGTTAAATAATATTTATTTAATTGTTAAACTAAATAAAATAATGTTTATGAATTAAGGATAAATGCCAGATAATGTTTACAATTTTTTTTTTTTCAAAAAAAAGTTATTACTTTATTTTAACAATTTAAAAAAGGATATTTTGAAAAGAGAGGCACCAAAGCAGAGCGCAATTAAAGTTATACGTTTGTGCAGACATACACTAAACACTTACCTGAAAGGGTTAAGTTTTTGTTGTAGTTCCCAGATAGCCAATAGGATGTGATGACGAACTGTCTTGGGTTGGTGTTTATAAACACTCTCTGACTGTTGTTCTGCCTCAGTTCTTCAGCACATAACCCTCCCTCCTACCCTGGGTTTTCGTTTAATGTGGTTTAATGGTTTTGTGTTTGTTTGTCATTAACCTTTTTTTCCCCTAAATACAGAGCTGGAACAGTTCGGTAGGGAAGCACTGAGATCGACGACTGATACATACGGCATTATCACTGATTGCCCTCAGGTCACTGCCCTCTCCGAGGTAAAGGAGACTCTTGGTCCTTTTGTATGGAGGTCCCCTTGACCTGCTTTGTGTGGGTACGTCATTGTGAGTCTAGAGGGGGTGTAGTTACTCTGATGCCAGATTTAGCGCCGGCCATTTAGTAAGGAATTTTATCCTTGGTTAGTGGGTCCAGCTCAATTTGACCATCTATTTTTTTGGTTCAGTATTCAGTTGTTGGCTGTCCTGCAGTTTCTTTTTTCTCCCACCAAAATTATTTCAATAAAACTGTGACTTAGTTGCCAAGTTAATATATGTCTGAGTCGTTATTTCATATTAGAGTGTGGAGGGTAACTGTGAAGAGGAAAGAGGCCATCAACGATATGCAGCTTATAAAAGTATTTACTAATAGAACTGAAAGCCCAAATCTAGTCTCATTGTACATTTGTACAACGACAGAGACTGACTCAGTAAAGATGTGCAAATTACCACCCCAGTCCAGGGTCACTGGGGCAGGTACGTGACGCTCAGCTGCCTCTGATAGTCTTTTAATCAAATCTGATTATGTACATTTTTATGGCAGCAAGAAGCAATGTTAAAGCAATTACAGTTATCACTTTGATCATTCAAATTTTAACAAATAGGACCCATAAATCCAGGTGATAGGTGAATGGGAAATGTAGTTCCATGGCATAAAAAAGTCAGTAGAGAAGAATAAAATAACTGTGGACCTGTGAGTCTCATATCAATAGTAGCAGGTCTGATAAACTATCACCACTACAAGGGGTCCGGCCGCTATGAGGCCCAGAAGCGAGTGGGCCCAGCATTCCGGTATATCCTCCCACGGCCCATGTTCTGCTCTTCTGAACTTCGTTTGTGCTGGACCCGGTGAACGTTCAGAAGTGCAGAGCAATGGTTTTGGAAGGTGGATAGATATTGTTCGGCCCTTATTCAACTTTGCTCTTTGGCCAGCTATACCATTTCCCATCCCTGAATAGTAAGACAAATATTGGTAAGACAATGGTAAGACAAATTGCAAAATCGACGGTAGCATGGATTTGCTGCTGGGAGATCATGTCAAACAAAACTAATGGCATGTTTTGTTTTACTCAGGAATCAAAGTGATAGATAAAAGAAGATCAGTGGATATAGCTTATTTAGAGGTTAGCTTGAGGGAATGGATTGGTGGTGTCCCAATGGCTGTTCTGAGGGATTTCCCTGAGGCGCAGACAGGGTCCTTCTGCCACACTATACAGGCATTACTAGGCCCCAGGTCTCGAGAGCTGCCCAGCTATTACTTAGACAGACACTGATGATATGGATTATGATGTAGGAAACGCTGGAGTGTAAAGATGTAGACCCTGCATCGCCTATTTGGGATAATTCAGCCCTTCCTGAATTGTATAAATTGCAATGTTTCTCCCAGTGGCATGCCTTGTGCATTATTTCCCATGGCCAACTATATATAAATTACACTTTCAAATCTTTGGTACAGTTACAGATAGACTTCCCCCTTCCAAATTGTTTCTTTTATAGCAACCTTTGGCTGCGTCAAGTCTTGGTTTCCAAGTTAGGGGGCCTTACTATTAAGTTCAGCCCAACTCCCCTTAAACTTCTTCTGAGACAGGTGGGTACCGTTAATACTTTTTCGTTCCTGTACATTATTCACCTCTCCCTCCTGACTGCTGATGATCTGGGGCGACCGAGAAATTGGTGGGAGGATGATTTGGGACCATTAGATGATGCAGACTGGAATTCGATTTTGGATAGTACCAGGTAGGACACCATCTGCACTAGGTACAGACAGATTCAACTTTATATTCTGCCTACAGTATATTATACCCCTCATATGCTCTACCAGATGGGTGCCAGGACTGACTCTGTCTGCCCTGTATGTGGAGATTATTCTGCTACCTCCTGACGTCTGCTCTGGATTTGCCCTATGATTGGGTCTTTTTGGTTGTAGGGGGTGGTTGGAGTAAAAAGTATGGGTATAACTGTTCCTCTATTATTTCCTAAGATGTGCATATTTGCATTGGGCTCAATCTCGTACTTAGCAAGTGCAACCCGATATGTTATGAACCTCTTTGCATTGGCCATGGTAATCATTGCCAGAACGTGGATGGCACTAGTTTTACTAAATGGATTGACTTGGTCAATGGAGCTGTAGGACACGAGAGGTTTGCTTACCATTTCTGCAACACTATGCCTAAGTATTTTAAAGTCTGGTTCAGGTGGGCTATATTGCGATATGCTGCGCGGTTGCTGGCAGAGGACTTTGACTCTAACTCGGACTGAATATCTAGTTGGAGATGGGATGTGCCTGGCAGGCTGGTTGTGGGTAGCTTTATATATCTGTGAATTGCCTTAAATTAGTATAAGTAGGTTACTTCCTATAGGGTTCCTGGGAAATTACCTGATGCCGTCAGGGGTGCTTTTGAGCAAATTGTATGTCATTTACTAAAAATGTGTTAGCTGAGGACCCTTTACACCCCCAAAGGTATTACACCTCCTCCTAGCAATCTGTAGCTCATGAAATAATTCTCTATATTCTTTGTATTCCTATATCGTTCCACTCCTTTATCAGGTGTTTAAGTTTTAGATTTTAGAAAAGTGTGCTTTGTTTTTGGTACTTTTTCTTTTGTATAGAGTATAAGTTGTTTTCTTTGTATTGTATGTGGTGTTCAAATTCATATAAAAATATTTTTTTAAAAAAAGAAGTGGAGGTTTTGCCTATACCACCCAATCAGATTCTTGCTCTTAGTTATGTAGTACATTCTAGAAAATTATAGGTAGACTCTGATCAGTTGCTATGGGCAACACCTCCACATTTCTGGTTTAGAAGGTTTGATAAATCTACCCCCAAGAGTTGACTATGTACCATTTAGAGGTGAGAATGGCATTCATATAATCTAAAGTATTTATTTTAAAAATAGGAAGATTTATAAAACAAGGAAACACACTGTGAAACTGAAGGCAAACTAAGGAAGATGTTTATTACAGAAACAGTGATAAAACCATGGATTAGACTTTAGCAAGGACTTAAAATAGTAAAAGAAAAAAACATGCAAGGGAAAAACATGTTGCAATTGGTAATACTTAAACCTAAATATGGAAATAAAAATATATTGTGTATTATTATTAGTAATATTGCATGCATGTCATTATCTTTTATTTCCTAAATTACAAAGCTGTTATTATTGTATTATTTTTTTGCAGTGATCAGACTAGATAGTAATATAATGAGGTTTTCCAATTTAAGTTGTATTTGCCCTAACGCCCTTCCCTATAATAGTACTGTAGTGGGGATGCCTCACCCAGTACCCCATCATTTATTGTAATCATCAGAGCCCTGACACTTGCATAAAGCCAGGACTTTTTCTGATCACCTTCAACACCGTTTGGATCTCTCAGGAGCAGGAAGGATCCAACACAGTGGGTGCAAGTGAAATCCAGATGCTGATTGGTGGATCGCCAGGGACAGATGCTGCTAAAACCAAAGAAATATTTAATTATATGTAAATAGTATTGCAAAATAAAGTAATAACCTTGTGACCTTGGACCTTTATCCTGGATATTCCCAGGTAAGAGTAATTTAGACCTTATCAGTGTTGTGAATTCTGATATCAGAGTGGTCATTTTAATACAGGGAATTGCCTTTAAGATATTCAAAGCATCCAACAAGTGAGCCTTGTAAAAACTTGAAAGACATAACCTGGGAACTCAGTTGATTACAAAATCATAGTCCTCTACTTCCTTCCCTGCTCTTCTTCACAAACCTGAACACAAACCTGAACTCGTGCAGGCTTACTAGAAAGTGTCAGTAGCAGCGTAGGCCCCGACTCTCACTGCCCTGCTGGTGGCGTCCAGGCCGTCTCCATTACGACTGGGGTGTCATTTCTGGTTCCTTCGTCCCAGTTGCCTAGGCAACATTCGGGACACTTCAGGCTCCCTGACGCCGCGCCCGGCCAGCTGTCAAACAGCCGGGCGCACTCGCGTAGGGCTGTTCAGACCCAGCCATCCTTGGCTGATTAGTAATTATTCTACAGCTTGATTCATTGGTGCAGCTGGACCCCACTGGTATTATTACTTAGCCAGGTCTTGGGGATTCTATCAGGGTTTTTCCCTGATTGGCTGTTGGTACTATTTAAGGCAGTGAGGACTGAGCCTCACTGCCGGTTATAGTGTTCTGTCTCAGTACTGCTGCCTGCTCCTGTGATATATTGGTGTTGAACCTTGGATTGCTTTCTCTGTATATGACCTCTGCCTGTTCCTGGACTCTGAACCTTTTGCCTGTGACCCTGACCTTCTGCCTGTACCCAGACTCCAAACCATTTCCTGTGACCCTGACCTTCTGCCTGTACCCGGACTCTGAATCATTGCCTGTGACCCTGACCCTGTTTGTGCCTGACTTCTCCATCTGTGCTCTGTCTGGTCCGCAGATCTCTGGCCTGCCTTTACTCCATGTATTACCTCCTGTACCTGTGCGCTGCCATGTGAACATAAACTTGTACTACACTGAGTGTAAGTCCTGGGGGCACCCAAGTACCTGTGAGCATAACCAGTCTCTACGGGAAAGGCGGCTGCTAAAGGTGAAGACCTCTTCTGCTATAGTTCTACAAGTTTATTCCGCACTGGTCGCCATAACAGAAAGTCGTGCCAAAAGGTACATACATGATCAGGAAGACTGTGTCTTCTGGTGTAACCTTACTGTGACAGGATGGACCTCCTATGCTACCCTGTCCGTTGTTGCTTTAGATCGGCTGGACTTGACTTTCCAGCATCCCCTTTTCTTTATCCCAAATGCACCCTCTAATTGCAGTAGGAAGGGCTTTTGCCGCTGCCACCACTAGGCTCCTTAGCGGCACTTAGAACCGTGTCCTTCTGGGTAATTCACACTGCAAGTGTACCCCCTTGCTGGTACACCTGAGATGGTATTCCTTGCCTCTTGCCTTCAGATCAGGGTTGCTGTGGATGGTTCCCCCTGGCCTATCACACTGGCTAGAGCTGCAGGGTAGCTGGCAGAGTGTTGGTACTAGAAACTCCACACAGATAAGACTACGATCAGGAATTTAAATCTTGACTCGCTGTGAGGCAGAAGTGCTAACCAATAAGCCACGGTTCTAACAGCAAAAATCTAATCTGTAGGTCACAGGAATTACAGCAGTTACGTAGGTGTCAAAGCATGTTCCTTGAAGCAGTGATGTTTTATTAGCTCATGTAGTCCTAATAAGGACAGTTACATACACTAGTTTAAAGTGCTAGTGATCTCCAGAGGTATAGATGGTATAAGATGGTATGATGATACTAAATGTTTTTTTATACAGTTTTGGACACAACCTGGTAGGGGGTAAACCAGGCCCCTTTTCTGACCAGACTCCTAAAAGACTGATATTTTTATTTCAAATATTAACATCATTGTGATATTGCCTCTAAATTTGGAGTTAACGCGTTTTTTAATTATAACAAACTTCACATCAATCTGAGATATCCTCAGTCACTTGCTGCTTGCTTTATTCAGACAGGTTCTGAGATGTAAGATGAAAGGCCACACAGGAAAGAAAGCAGGGCCGGACTGGGACTAAAAATCAGCCCTGGCATTTAAAGCACACAGGCCCACGTGGGCTCCATGCACCATATTGTTGCACACTGATGCTGGCGCAGTACAACATGATGTAGTATGAGTGTGTGTGGAGGGGGGGAGGGGGTATTTATTTCTCCTAATGACCCTCAACATTACATTATTAGCACCCCAATTACATCAATAAACACCATGACAATACATTATTAGTACCCAAATTACAGCAATAAATAACCCCCCACACACACTCATACTACATCAATCACCCCCACATTATAGCATCACTCCCCACATTACAGCATCACTCCCCACATTACAGCGTCCAGCATCACCCCCCACATTACAGCGTCCAGCATCACTCCCCACATTACAGCGTCCAGCATCACCCCCCACATTACAGCAACCAGCATCACCCCCCACATTACAGCGTCCAGCATCACCCCCCACATTACAGAGTCCAGCATCACCCCCCACATTACAGAGTCCAGCATCACCCCCCACATTACAGCGTCCAGCATCACCCCACACATTACAGAGTCCAGCATCACCCCCCACATTACAGAGTCCAGCATCACCCCCCACATTACAGCAACCGGCATCACCCCCCACATTACAGCGTCCAGCATCACCCCCCACATTACAGCAACCGGCATCACCCCCCACATTACAGCGTCCAGCGTCACCCCCCACATTACAGCAACCGGCATCACCTCCCACATTACAGCGTCCAGCGTCACCCCCCACATTACAGCAACCGGCATCACCTCCCACATTACAGCAACCAGCATCACCCCCCACATTACAGCGTCCAGCATCACCCCCCACATTACAGCAACCGGCATCACCCCCCACATTACAGCAACCGGCATCACCCCCCACATTACAGCAACCGGCATCACCCCCACATTATAGCAATACCCTCTCCTACTTATTAGCAATACTAAGCACCAAACACACTACAACATTGCCACCAGCACGCCACCCCATACTACAGCAATACCACCAATTATACAGACGCCACTGTAGGAAACAATGTTTTGCTTTTTTCAAATCTCCCACAAAATAGCAACAACGAACAGAGTACTTACACACACATATAGGTAACAGGTACCCTTTTCCCTCAATGAGATAGTAATGGCAGAATTTTCATGAATCATTCCACATGAAATAAAACTAACATATATCTAAAAAAAACATAACTATTGAATGATCAGTTGAACCCACACGGCCGCATTAAAAGTATTTCCATCTACAGCAAAATGTCAGAGAAAAATATTTTTGTTTTACTACAGTAATTGGATATGCGTCTTTTCTATTCATTTTAAATAACACAGTATATAAATTAAGGGGGATAGAGGAGGTGGGTGAGAAATAATTGGATGTGACCCATCATGATCCATCAGTTTGATTAGATAGGAAACATTTAGATTATTTACCTGGAGACGTCTACCCCATTGACTCACAGGCAGGGCTGACAAGAGGAATTTTGGGCCCTGATACAGCAACTTCTTTGGGCTCCCATCATATTCAACAATGAAAAACTTGCCTTTGGCAGAAGTTCATATGATGCCACACCGTAGTGGGCCCAGTTCATATTATGCCACATCGTAGTGCCCCAAAGTCATGTTATGCCACATAGTATTACCCTCAATTCATATTCGGTCATGCAGAAGTGCCCACAAATCATATTATGGCATAGTAGTGCCCCCAAAACATATACCATACAGTAGTGCCCACAAATCATATTATGTCACAACAGTGCCTCCAAATCATATTATGCCACAATAGTGACCCCAAATAACATTATGCCATAGTAGTGCCCCCAAATCATTAGTAGAGCTCAGACAAAAACTCATTCACAAATAAAAATTGGTACAGCATATCAGATTCTGAGTGTGAGTCCCAAGAGCAGCTTAATACATCATTTACAATGCAAACAAAAATAGATAAATTGACATAATTACAGATAAAATTTATGACAAGCAATGTTTTTTCCTCTTAATTAAAAATCTCTGTACAGATAAATATGCAAAAAACATTACAGCGCAATAATGAGCAATACATAGTGTTAAACATTATTGGATACGCTGTAGTGTTCCCAGTTCAAAAAAGGATGGTTAAAAACATATTCCACACGAGAAAATATATGAACTTACCTGATTATGGCATCCTGTGTTCTGTTCTCCTAGTGGGCGCGCTGGGCGAGGAGGGATCAGCAGCTGTCAGCTCACACAGGCAGTCGGGAGCAGGAATAGAGGGCAGTGGTCGAAGCAGAAATTTAGGAGTGGGGGTATAGAAAATATAAGTGAATGGAGTATGAAGGCTTGATTTTTTATTTTTTTTAACACTTGTCCCCTCTGTGCATTTCCATTCTTCATTACTACTTGTGTTTTACGATGGATGCATCCCTGACATTCCCATTCTTAAGATGTCTCTCCCTTTACACTTTCTTTTACCTATGCCCCTGCACCATCTTCTCCTTAACCCCCTGCACCACCTTCTCCGCTGTCTCTCACACATCTTCCTGTACCACCTACTCCCCTGGCTCTCTCACACGTCTTCCTGCACCCTCTACCCCCCGGCTCTCTCACTCCTCTTCCTGCACTCCCTACCACACTGGCTCTCTCACCCCCTCTCCCAGAACCCCCTTCCCCTTTGGCTCTCTCACCCCCTCTCCCAGCACCCCCTTCCCCTTTGGCTCTCTCACCCCCTCTCCCAGCACCCCCTTCCCCTTTGGCTCTCTCACCCCCTCTCCCAGAACCCCCTTCCCCTTTGGCTCTCTCACCCCCTCTCCCAGCACCCCCTGGCTCTCTCACCCCCTCTCCCAGAACCCCCTTCCCCTTTGGCTCTCTCACCCCCTCTCCCAGCACCCCCTGGCTCTCTCATCCCCTCTCCCAGCACCCCCTGGCTCTCTCACCCCCTCTCCCAGCACCCCTTCCCCTTTGGCTCTCTCACCCCCTTTCCCAGCACCCCCTTCGGCTCTCTCACCCCCTCTCCCAGCACCCCCTGGCTCTCACCCCCTCTCCCAGCACCCACTCTCCCAGCACCCCCTGGCTCTCTCACCCCTTCTCCTAGCACCCCCTGGCTCTCTCACCCCTCTCACAGCACCTCTTCCCCTTTGGCTCTCTCACCCCCTTTCCCAGCACCCCCTTTGGCTCTCTCACCCCCTCTCCCAGCACCCCCTGGCTCTCACCCCCTCTCCCAGCACCCCCTTCAGCTCTCTCACCCCCTCTCCCAGCACCCCCTTCAGCTCTCTCTCCCCCTTTCCCAGAACCCCCTTTAGCTCTCTCTCCCCCTTTCCCAGCACCCCCTTCGGCTTTCACCTCCTTTCCCAGCACCCCCTTCGGCTCTCTCACCCCCTCTCCCAGCATGCCCTGGCTCTCACCCCCTCTCCCAGCACCCCCCTCGGCTCTCTCACCCCCTCTCCCAGCACCCCCTTCGGCTCTCTCACCCCCTCTCCCAGCACCCCCTGGCTCTCACCCCCTCTCCCAGCATGCCCTGGCTCTCACCCTCTCTCCCTGCACCCCCTTCGGCTCTCTCACCCCCTCTCCCAGCACCCCCTTCGGCTCTCTCACCCCCTCTCCCAGCACCCCCTGGCTCTCTCACCCCCTCTCCCAGCACCCCCTGGCTCTCACCCCCTTTCCCAGCACCCCGGGCTCTCACCCCCCCAGAAAATCGCGGCACCCCCGCGACCCCCCCCCCCCGAAAATCGCGGCACCCCCGCGACCCCCCCCCTCCCGAAAATCGCGGCACCCCGCGACCCCCCCTAAAATCGCGGGCACCCCCCCCCGAAAATCGCGGCACCCCCGCGACCCCCTCCCCCCCGAAAATCGCGGCACCCCCGCGACCCCCTCCCCCCCGAAAATCGCGGCACCCCCCCCTCTTCAGTAAAAGAAAAAACAAATTAAAAAAAAAAGTAAACTCACCAGTGTAACTGGCTGCACAGCATAACGGGGGAGGGAGCTGGGGAGCGCGCAGCAGAGGTGGCTGGTTCCTGGGGAACCAGCCACCAAGAAGACAGGGGGAGTCGGGCCGGCCCATATAGCCATCGGCCCTTCTGGCATTTGCCAGAAGTGCCAGATGGCCAGTCCGGCCCTGAAAGAAAGGCAGCGGACCCCTGCTGTGTATACAGTCATGGCCAAAAGTTTTGAGAATCCCCTTTCAGATTGTTTGGGGCATCTGGAAAAACTGCTACCATCAATCCTTTATCATGCCAACAGTAAAGCATCCTTGTGTGGGGGTTGCTTCTCAGCCAAGGTAGTGGGCTCACTCACAATTTTGCCTAAAACACAGCCATAAATAAAGAATGGTATCAAAACATCCTCCAAGAGAAACTTTTCCCAACCATCAAAGAACAGTTTGGGGATGAACAATGTCTTTTCCAGCATGATGGGGCACCTTGCCATAAGGCAAAAGTGATACCTAAGTAGCTCAGAGATCAAACATCGAAATTTTGGGTTCATGGCCTGGAAACTCCCCAGAACTTACTCCCATTGAGAACTTGTGATCAATCCTCAAGAGGCGGGTGGACAAACAAAAACCCACAAATTCTGACAAACAAGAATTGATTAGGCAAGAATTGGTGACTATCAGTCAGTACATGGCACAGAAGTTGATTGACAACACACCAGGGCAAATTGCAGAGGTCTTCAAAAAGAAGGGTCAACACTGTAAATATTGACTCTTTGGATAAACTTAATGTAACTGTGAATAAACACTTATGAAATGCTTGTAATTTTATTTCAGTATACAGTAGCAACATCTGACAAAAAGGTGTAAAAACACTGAAGTAGCAAACCAATATTTGTGTCAGTCTCAAATCTTTTGACCATGATTGTAACAAGCTAAAGCAAGTGTTTGTCACTTCACATGGTCTAGTTAGAGAGGATTTCCTCTCGCTACAGACAGATTTCCTCAAAACAAATACCTATTGCATCAGAATTCAGTACATTTCTAATACACAAATATAGCACAGTATCAAAATCAGTACATTTGCAATGATATAAATTTGTGCACTGTGCTAATAATTTAAATATATTTATACAATAAGTTATTTTTAAGTGATCCAGCAACAGCTACACAACATTGTTTTAAAAATGCTGACCTCTACAGCCCCTAAATAACTGTCAATGAATGTTTCATAATATTACCTGGGTATCCTTGAAATATAGCTGTTACACAAATTGGTGTAAGACCCAAAATTGACATTCACTTCAGTCATCTGAGAGAAATGGCCAAAGGGGATGTCATCGGTGACAGACAGTGCTTATACAAAGACATAGGACACCAATCCCAGGAAAAATCATCTAGACCCATATGATTATTTACACTGTTCAGATATTATGGTGTTTTTTCTTTATCTTTATGAATTGGATTGATGATCCTGGTTTCACATATATACACATAAAAGAACGGACATGGAATAAACGATGAGGATAGAGGAGTGGACTTAAGGCGACTCCTGAGACATGGGTGAGGGCATGGGATGAAGAAAGATGGCAAGATAGAAGTGGATTGTGAGATTAATGCAAATGAGCAAAGTCAAAGTTGGCAGAGAAAGGAAAATGTGTGTGTACTGTGTGGTTGTTTTGATATTTCTAAATATTGCAGCACAATATCATCCTGTTACACATATTGCTCTCCAATGTCTTGTTGCTTCTCATATGGCACTGGAGTACCACAGTGCTGCTCTAACGACTGCCTGATACCCTCCTTCCATACATAAGGGCAGCACGGTGGCTCAGTGATTAGCACTTCTGCCTCACAGCGCTGGGGTCATTAGTTCAATTCCCGACCATGGCCTTATCTGTGTGGAGTTTGTATGTTATCCCCGTGTTTGCGTGGGTTTCCTCCAGGTGCTCCAGTTTTGCCCCACACTCCAAAAACATACTAGTAGGTTAATTGGCTGCTATCAAATTGACCCTAGTCTCTCTTTCTGTGTGTGTGTGTGTGTGTGTGTGTGTGTATGTTAGGAAATTTAGACTGTAAGCTCCAATGGGGCAGCGACTGATGTGAATGAGTTCTCTGTACAGCGCTGCGGAATTGGTGGCGCTATATAAATAAATGGTGATGATGATGATGATACATACTCGACTCTAACACCCTACTGGCACTAATAATCCCACAACCTCTCCTATCACATGTAATGACTTCTGGTTTGCATACAACCCTCCGAAAATTACCTTTTGGACAAACTGGCTTTAATGCTCTTTCACCATGCTTACTGTCTTCTAAGGAGACAATGATGGATTGCATGGCTTTGCCTACTGTACGTAATGAGATCCATGTCACTATGACACGCTTTGTAGAAGATCTAATCACAGTACATATAATAGTTTTCCAGGTTAATACATATGCAGATATCATTTCCTGACCAAACATGACCTAACCTGGTTTTATTAATGCATGAGAAATGAAAAGTGTGAGTACAGGGAAAGACTTGATTGCTCTGGTTGTTTGCTCTCGTCCCTCGACTTAAACTATATTATATGTTGGCATTGCCGGAGCAAAAATTCAATTATTAGACGTCCTCTCACCTAAGCTAAACATGTCTAAAAACACACTGTATTCTACCTTTTTCTATTTTTCCAATTTAAGAATGCATCTTAAAACAATCCTGTTCAATATCACACTCTACAACTGGCCTTTTGATTTTGTGTTTCAATTAAACTCTTGAATGCAAAGGGATTGTCCAAGTAACTGCTTTATATTTTAAGTAAATGTTACTGTTTGTTCTGCTCCTTTTCTGCATATACCGTCTCATTTTGTTTGGTCGTGTTTAACATTTTTTGTTCTGGAAGCGATTGCTTTTAAAATTTACCTAAAGGAAAGATTTAACGGATCAGTAGCTGAGAACAAAGAAGGACCTTTTGCAAATGTTTTTATTTAATGTAACATTCTAGCTATAGAAATACAATTTCGGTTGAACATGTGTTTGCAAGCTGGAGTACTGTGTTAGCTCTTTCATGATTTTCAATAGAAAACTTCGATAAAGTAGTAGCTTAGTTCTTAAATTCTGAAGCTCTTAGTGAGGCTGGTTTTACATCACAGGTGCCCATAGGTCACAACCTCTGCCATCATAACCCATGCGCCACAAATACTACCAGCACCCAGTCCTGTTACAAAGCAGCACTACCTCAACAATCATCCCCTTCTAAGTCGAATCATGTTTAGAAATCAACCCACATAAGCTAGGACACGATAACTACTTTTGTTTTCCTGTTGATACATGATATTTGGATATTCCTACCACTCCTCTGGGAACTTTCTATTCATGGCAGAAATTAGCCAACATCTGTCAGATCTGCTTGGAAAAGGCCCAATGGTAAAAAGAGATAGGGGTTCAGCATGGCACCATTACAGCTATTGGGGATCCCAAGCAGCTCTGATGAATGGTGCAGCAATCGTAAGTGTAAATTAATTTTTTATATGAACTCATTAATCTCCATCCAAACCTACATAATTAGTTAAGTGGATTTATTCATCTATGGTATTATATTTATACAACTGTTGAGGACTATACTGATATGTTAGCTCTATACATAGCTGGGAAAAGAGGCTTCTTAAAGTAAATATTTTATAATAAGTAACCAGTAATTAAGCAAATTTGTACATACCTAGGATCCTGATTCAGAGGCGTTAACATGCAAGTAAAGTAAGGGAGAGCCCCTTTGAGATGTTTTGTTTTTCATGGATTTCGAAATACGCTACTGTGACAGGATGGACCGCCTATGCCACCCTGTCTGTTCTTGCTGGGAACCAGCTGGGCTTACTTTGCCACCATTCCCTTTTGTTATCACAAATGCGCCCTCTTGCCGCAGTAGGAGGGGCTTATAATGCTGCCACCACTGAACTCCTTTATGGCGCTCAGAACCACGTTCCTTCTAGTTAACTGTCACTGCTAGTGTACTCCTGTGCTGGTACACTTTGGCTGGTAACTCCGGACCTCTTAGTATGGATCTGGGTTGCTGTGGATGGATCCTCCCTGGCCTATCACACTGACCAGAGCTGCAGGTAGCAGGCAGAGCGGTGGTACTGGAAAAGCTTGGGTCCAAACCTCAGAATCAGCCGGAGAATGGATTCGATTTTAGGGTCTAATCTGCAGTTCACAGGAATACATCAACATTGAAGAAGTTGTCAAGCAGGTCTTTAAAGCAGAGTGATGTTTATTGCTCAAGTGTCCTGACAAGGACAGTTCCACTGATTTATGGTATCAGTGGTCAGGTAAGATGGAACATCAGAATAATACATTACATGCTCACACAGCTCACCTTTTATACAGTTCCAAAATAGTCTATTTTTAGAATCAGGATATACTCTATTTACACAAACATGGATTTACATGCATTGCAAAGCCACTAATATTTATACTTAGCTATGAAATTCTTAATAACCTTGCTGTGATTTCCTGGATCTGATTTCAGAGGCAGGAGACTCACTAGCAAGTCAAAAGGTCTGACTAGCATGAATACTTCAGACAGTCGCCGAATACCCATTCCCATCAAACAACAAAAAAACCCAAAACAAGCTACTTCCCCACATCACAATACACCAAAGGCTTGGTAAACACAGGCTCATTTTATCAGATATATACATCAGAAATAGGCATATCCTATAGCAAGGTTAAACAAGAGACAAATTTCTTCCCCTGGTCTCAGAAATAACGATTTCCTATCTCCCAATATACACAATATCAAAAAATAAGTGCACATGAAATTACATAAATAAGTGCCCTGCGCTATTTGCTTTAAATACATTTTTACCAAAAGTTATTTAATAGTGATCCAGTCACAGTTACCTACAAGATGTAAAATTTACATCTATTTAAATTGGGGGTAAGTTTTGTAGTTGATGATATTGATCTCCTTATCTTTGCTTTTTATTTATCTATATGCTAGATTGAAGTTTGCACAATTCTTACATATATCAATGCCATCATTATTACTTAATCTTGAGCAAAGTAAATAGCAGGCTCCACGATACTGGTAACAATCAATCCTGACTTTTTCACTACTGTTGAAAAACAAATGCAAAACAAAACATCCCAACACTCAGAATAGTTGAATTTTTTTATTTCTCTTCTTTTTCAATGGATGAAGTACTTCGCTCAATCGTCACTGTGAATTATGCATTTTAAAAACCATTAAATCAATAGACCATGTATAAGATGTTGGCTGTTAAGTATTTAGGAATTCAAATATACATTTTTTTCATGAAGTTTTTATGTTGCTTCACCTTCCCCAATGAAAAGGTATATAGAGAGGACCCAGGTGATATGATTCAATAAAACCTCCATGATTTGCAATAGTATACACCCAATCCCCACCATTACAGGTGGACCCATAAACTACAGGAGATTTTTGGACTCTTCACATCCACTCCCGCTACTTTGGAAGAGGACGTTTATAGTTTTATCACCAGACAGGACACAATGCTACATTTCTCTATCCCATCCATCAAAAGGAAGATCCTCCAGTGCTAGGGGACACTTTCTTTAAATCTACTCTCCACTGGTCTAATAGTGCAGATTAAGGCATCAAGTACTAGACAGGAGACTTATTAGTTACCAAAGTATGATCTAGAGCCCCCAGTACTAGATTCAAGGCTGCTATTCTTTTATGTTATGTTATGCAATTTTGCATCAGTACCTGGACAGTTCAGGTGAGGCAGGAAAGATCCCCTCTCCATGAGTGAAAGCTTAATTTATCCCCCACAGCATCAAGTGAGAATGGGACCTTCTAGACTTTTTGTCATTTCAATGTGCCAACAAAATACAGCAGGACGGAGGGACAAGAGAGATAGTGGATTCAAGTCCTCCAGTGCTAGGTTTGTATATTTTTGGTTGACTATTATTAAGTTCTATTTTTGGAAACCAACTGTCAGTGGCAACATATTTATAGGATGTAACAGTTCAATAAGTCGCTTCATTAAAATGTTTCCATAGCAACCACAATTTATTTGCTGCTCCAAAAATATCACCATTGAAAACCGTGTGGATTAAACTCACCACTGATAACTGCTCGCTAGAATTGGATGCCAGTTTTTTCTTAGTACTGTTTTCTTGTAAAGTGATAATCGCTGTTATCAACGATTAGATTAGAAGACACTATAGTAATACCATTATAGATGCAACATCTTTTGTGGTGTAATAATGTAGGCTGCCATAAGTGGGAGGAGTTGACAGTTCTGCAGCTGAGTGAGTGAAGTTCAGTTCAGTATCAAGAGGAAAGAGAGACGTCATTGGGTAAGTGACGTGTTGGAAACTTAGGGTGAAGTGTTGAGATGTAGAGATAAGGACATCTGAAGACAGAGGTTCAGAGAGATAAGTTAGGTTTGTGGCAGAGCATGCGTCGAATATGAGATGGGGATAATTCAGAGTGCAGCTAAATTGAAAGTTGGATGCCCAGGTCATGAGTCATTAAGGCACACATAATGAGTGCATCGTGTGTTTGGTATAAACCACACGTAAGTCTTCTCTCCATACTCCTGAAGTCAACAAGGAACGGATCTAAAGACACGTGTGGTGATGACTACGGGTGTGTGTTTATTCTGCTCTGCTAGACCACACACTGCTGGATACGTACAATACATATGTGGAATATAAAATCTCAAAACAACGCACAGAAAAAACATTAAGCAATTAATGTTACCTGTCAATAATATAGTCATTAATGATGATAAGTGGAAATTTGAAAAAAGTTTTTTTTTTTGACTTGGAATCAACATTGATTAGGCTGTCCTTATTGTCTACTGCACATAATGATCATTTTTACGGTTGCTTCTGATTGTAGACACAGATTATAGCATGTATATGATACTGACATCACTAGTACTCAGCACTTGGACTAGCCCTATAGCTGCTGCAAGACATACGGCAGAGAAACAAGCTACTTTGAGATGGCCAGCGTTTTATTCAGACATGGCTGCGTCCGCACAAGCTTAGCACACCCTCACTGCAAATTTATTACGGCCAAACGCCCCTTTCCTGCCCCATTCACTCTCGGATATCGTCTGTAGTAAGTGTCCATTGGTTCCACATACGTATTGGCCAGGGATGTGTTCAAGGCACACTAACATGAATCTATGTGAGACTGAGTATACAGAACCCAAGTACACACCTGAGACAAGCAATTTCAGATCTCCGATAAGCCTACAGTTTGCTAGGGGCAAACGCAGGATTTGTAGAGGCGGGTATTCACACTAAGCTGCCAATGGGCGTGACCAGCATGCATTGGGGAGTAGCTATAATTTTAGACAGTGCTTGGCTGCTCTCCAACTCTTCCTATCCCCATCATATACATGGGCAATGCTGCGTGCACTACTGTTAGGTGCACACAGCGCTCTCTTTTCAAGCAGAGCTGGGTGAGGAGGGAGCAGGGTCCAGCCACCTCAATTATACAGTGCCCCAGGCTTGAAGGGGGGTTTCCTGGCACTAGGAACCCCCCTCTCAAATTTCCTGTGTTTGCCTGCATGTTACAGTCCACTATACAAAAACTTGTTGGATGTTTGAAAGACAATGACAAAATACAGCTAAAAATTGTAAACATTCAAATCAAATTACACCTAATTGATCTATGTCAAAATATTTGTAATTCTAAAAATAACAAGACAGGTTTAGCAAACTTCTTTTGTAAATATCTTGCTTTTTTTAAGTCCCTATATGGTAAGTATAGTAAACAACTTAAAAAGCCATTTATCCTAAAATAAAAGACATTACAATAATAACAGTTGGCTTTGTAATACTAAAAGGTATATTTACAAAAGGTCAGCAACGTAGACGGACCATCCTTGGGTAAAAGATCTCCTCAATTACAGCTTTGTATCCAGTACGTGCAGCTGTGACGAGATCCTGAAAATGCTGCATAATAATTGGTATTATTACTGACATTTTTTGCTTTAAAATAATGGTAATTGAATATTCATTATTCAACCAGAGCAAAGGTTGAATACAACTGTTGCTCTTTATATAAAAACTCTAACCCCAAAATTAATTTTATTTCATACAATTATTTTTTGTCTTTCAAGATTACTGTTATTTATGATATCAATTTTAATAATCGTTGTTAAAGCTCTATATTTAGGAATATTTTGCATGTAGTTAAAAAATGCAATCGAAAACAATTGCAACTGTCTAATTTTTGAAATTTCCAAGAACTGTTTGTTGTTTTAAGATACATTTTGACTTGTCACATTTTAATTGAAGAATATATAAATGTGCTTTAATAAGCTACTTTTTTTAATTAGCTACTAATATGTTTTAATGTGCTATTAGCAACATTCATAAATATATATGGAAGAAATCTCATAGAGCCTTCAGATAATAAAATGGCCAACATATTTTTTTAAATCAAGCCAACTCAGTAATTGAATGTAATATATTACAGCCTGTAATTTACATGGCTGAATATTATGCTTGAATTACAGTAACTGGAATGCTTCTATATAACAGCAGGGTGCCACTTTGGTAAGGATCTGTTCTCTCTTACAGAATTTTGAAGCAGCAGAGTGAGACTGACAGGCTTGCTATCTTTATCTACAGAAATATTTGGTGTGGATTTCCACATGTATACACAGTATAGGTCTATGTATGTCACATTACGTTTACTGACATAAGCGGTATAATTCCTGTTTGGAAGTCTGTTAGCGCACAACATCTTGAGTAAAATTTGTAAATGGACCTTACATGAATGAGCAAAATTGCATGCAATCGATGTCCAAAAACAAATGACACTTACGACTGCCTACTTGACAGGTGGAATTGGGGAGAGCAGTGGCAGATGAACGTAGGCCATGCACAGTAAGGATGAGCTGAGGTCGTGCAAATGTGCCCAATTCAAGCTCCGTGTTTCTCGTAAGTACACTTTGTTTCAGCCGTATCACTTGCACCAACTACAGGGCAGGTGAGTGTAAGTAAATCCCCCAAGGTTCCGGAAAGCCCCAAAAGAAAAGATAGATACCATGAAAGGAACCATCATGTTTTTATAATGTTTTTACAGTTAAGAGTTGTTCATTTATTTTATAATTTAATTTCTTTTGTATGTGTTCTGATGTGATCTTTTAGTGAACATGCGCTTGTGCGTATACTGCAGTCTGTTGTGTATGTCTGTATATGGCAAGCAACGTATAGGCAAAGCGTAGTTACACCCAGATTCTAATCGAAACATATCTTGAGATATATACAGAAGTAAAAGCTGCACAATCAATATATAGGTTATAACAGGTGCTTGAAAGGGGCGGGGTTATCCTAAAAGGAACAAACACACAAAATTTCCCCCCAGCACACTGCTATAGCCAGCAAAATACCTGCTATTTCTACTGTAGATAAAAATTGCAAGAGTCTTAGTTGCACACATTTGCAAATGTATGTTAAAGCCACCCGCCAGTCCACAGCACTTTTGCTAATATGGTGGTCCTAACTTTAAACAATGAGAGTCCCATATATTTGGCCCATACATACGTGCTTTTAAATTGAGAGCTAACTTTCTAAAGAGGTACCCCAGAAGCCTCCAAACAGCAATTCAGCGCCAGTACCTCCTCTCAGCTACTGACAACAACATGCCTCTCAGACAAATACAGAAGTTGAAGCTGCTTAATCAATTTATAGGCTCATAGCAGGTGCTTGAAATGGTGGGGTTGTCCTAAAAGGAACAAACACACAAATTTTTTCCCCAGCACACTGCTATAGCCAGCAAAAGATCTGCTATTTTTACTGTAGATAAAAATGCATTTTTATCTACAGTAGAAATAATAGGTCTTTTGCTGGCTATAGCAGTGTGCTGGGAGAAATTTTTTAATATCTTGAGATATGTTTGAATTTGCATATCATCATCATCTATTTATTTATATAGCGCTACTGAGTACTCATTCACATCAGTCCCTGCCCCATTGGAGCTTACAATCGAAATTCCCTAACATAAATACACACAGACCGAGAGAGACTAATGGCAATTTAATAGCAGCCAATGAACCTACCAGTATGTTTTTTGGAGTGTGGGAGGAAACCGGAGTACTCGGAGGAAACCCACGCAAACCACGGGGAGAACATACAAACTCCACGCAGATAAGCCCATCGGGAATCAAACTCATGACCCCAGTGCTGTGAGGCAGAAGTGCTAATCACTAAGCCACTGTGCTGTCCATATATACGGACAAGTTCCGTGTTCATTTTCGAAAACACAACTTGCAAGTTGTGTCCATAAATGAATCAGACCCAATGTGTTTTTTTCATTTTTTACTTTCGATTAAATACACATGAGATAATGCCCTTGAAATTGGATGTTGCCTAATCCCACACCACAACTTAAGAGAGCTGTCGTTGAATGCCAAGATAGGCAAGACTGACCTTGCATTGTATTTTCATGATACATTTACACTTTTGTGTTTAGTTGTCCTTTAAGCTATTGTTTGAGACAAACATGTTTGTGAATGTCACTTAAGTATTATAGAGTTTGTCATAATTTGTTTCCAGGATCATTATGCCGCTTTACCATTATAAATGTTCTTAATAAAATAATAAAATAATGTAGCAAGCAAAAAAAAAAGTCTCAAGCATTACGTGTTTGGACCTCTTGACATAAACCATGAGCTCCTTAATGGATTCAACGTACCTGAAACTTGTGCCAAAGGTTGTCCTATGCTGCAATTTTTTTATAAATATTTGCCTAACCAACAATAAATTGGTACAGAATTGTTCCATTTTCTTTAGATTCTTGGTCCTCTCAAATATTTATGCTTCTTGACCCATCGCTGTTCTAAATATCCCTTCTAATAGAACAACTCAATATTTACTCAGGTAAACTATAACCTATTGGATTTTAGCTCTCCCGGTTTTCATGCCACACTTACCGTTGTCACACTTCAATCAGGGAGGCCATCCATTGTCCTTTACAAAAAGGAGAGTCATTAATCCTTGTTCATTGGTATCTGGGCGATGGTCATGTTAATAGGAAAGGCTAGATATGGTTAATAATTGATTTACCTGTATGTTTAGCCCGCAACAGCTGTGTCACCTTACATTCTGATTCTGACGGGGCCGTGATGAAAAAAATGATTCATAATTCATGACATTGGAAATTTGGATACCACATTAGTGATAAGGTTACCGGAGTCACAGTTGCAAGCAGAACTAACATCCATCTTATTTAGGTGTTCCTTGTTATGTTTCAGGAAATCAATCTTTTCTTTTTTTCTGGGTACCTTTAATTCTCCCTGCCACTGGCTGCTTTGTTGAGAAATCCGACGTCTCGTCGCCCTGGTTATTAAGGACGTCGCTCTGTACACACTGGTACATTTCCCGAAGCATACAGCCTTTGTTTGCTTCTCTTTGTTACCTTTTAACACTGCAAATTCCTTTTTCTCATTTTTAACTGAATGCATTTCAATGTTCCAAAATCTATTAAAAACTCAGGATTTTGAAATTGGTGCAAATATGAGTCGAATATGGCCTTGAATGTAACAAGGGAGAACATGTTTATTTTATAGGGTCTGTTCAATTAAATTTGATTCATTATTTCTTCGGCATTAAGTTTGTTTGCAGTTCATATAGAAAAAGAAATACATATATACATTGTAGGCTGTAAATAATTCCTTATATATTTCTTTACACGATACACAGAAATATTGTAATGTTTATGTATAATAAATATAGCACTGTAGATAGGAGAAGAAAATCACATATTAATTGCTGGTAAATATCTATGGTCCATTTTGGATCAATTTTAAAAATTGTGGAATCATCCTCTAAAACAGAATTGTACGATCTGTGGATCGAGATGCCAAGTAGATCCCAGAATCTTTTTTCGGGGTCTCCTGACTCTACATTCTATTGCAACCAGCTATTTTGCATTCCAAGAACAATGTCACACGACACTTGGGGCACCAGTCCTGAGCCCCTCTGTTCTTACAAAAATAGTACAAGACATATCAATGTACAAAATGCTTTGTCCCTCACGCAATCCACCAATATTGTATAAAATCAAAACAAATTACTAGATGTAATTAAAAAATAATGATTACAGACAAATGAATGTTCCACAATTCTGCTTACAGTGGGATTCATGATATTGGGATGCATGTCCGTCTAAACAATTCATAAAGCTTATATTACTAAATGAAGAAAATAAATAAAATTAAGTAATTTAAAAAGTAATTTATAATGCAAATTCCTTTAATATGTTGTTTTCGTGCCATTTTTTATAGAATGACTTTAAAATAGTTTAGAATATAATTTGATTATCAAGAAAAAAAATATTTTATGTATACTACATTATTAAAAATAAAGTATATAACAATCTTGATAATAGGCCTAGCACAGCCAATGAGAACAATTTCCCCAAAACTCTGAAACAATGGTGCTAATGGAGTTAACTATCCCAACGCCAAATTAAGTTGATCACATCCAACTAACGGGGGAATTCAATTGACCGCAAGTTTTTTGTTTTCTGCAGCGTTAAAAAAAAATCACACGCGGATTTTTAACTGCTATAGTGACCGTTTTTAGTTAATGCAGCGTGAAAACTCATGCAATTCAATTGAAAAAGAGGGGACGCTGCCCCCGAGCGTTAATCATTGTGTTTGCGAGTTTTTAGGGGAGTGAAGGGGAGTTTTAACGCGGTCCTGTATAACACAAAAAATAGGATTGGCATACATTTTCATACATTAGATTGCATTACACATTGATAATATCTACATTACAGTACTTTCTTTAGCATATTTTTAATCTATTTTTTAATATAGAATCATCTATACCATATCAAAACACATTAGTACGTACATATTTGTACCAAAAACATACATATATTTAATTAGTGATTATGATTTTTTTTTATGTTTTTTTTTTCCATTATTTTTTCACAAGAAAAATCAACTTTTGCATGTTAGGCATTACTGATAAACATAGTTTATCTATTTTTTTTCATTAGTACATGATTTCAAATAGTTTTCTTAGGTTTTTTATTTTTATCACACCCCAAAGAGGTGCGAGATAAAACAACATATTGGCCTGTTTAACGTGTCGCGTTAAAAAACAATTGAATAGCTTTTAACGCGGCTGCCTCTCGCACACCCTATTCATTCAATAGACCTTCTACTGGAGCGTGAGAGGACCGTTTCATGGAAAAAAACTCAGCGTTAAAAATGAATTGAAACGCGGGTAAAGTTGACCCGCTCGAAATTGATAAAAAACAGCGCTAAAATTACTTAACGCAGTGTTAAAAAATATCTTGTGGTCAATTGAATTCCCCCCTAAGGGGCGTGTTCAATTTTTGTTGTTACACGGAAAAGTAACGCGGCTTGTGCACTATTACCGTTATTACAGTAATAGTACGTGTAATTACCGTTATTACGGTACCTTTCACACTATACCTTTACAATCTGGCTTAGTATTACCGTAATAACGGTAATATTTTTAACACTGCAGGAAAATCAAACAATTGAATACCCCCATAAGAGTCTCTAGCCAGCTGGGATGGAATAAAAATGAGGAGTGTATAGAAGACCTACAGGTTCCCTTTGGGAAGGGTCACTGTGACCAATGCAATACAGACAAACCAGGAAGTCTGCCAGGAATGCATATTAGTTCTGAATTTAGACAGCAGGGGTCTCCCTGGCGTACGAGTTGCAACTTGTTGTTACAGCTCCCATTCAATAGTATGGTTTCCTGCCTTTATTACCAATAAGAACATATTACTGGGGCACAAGGTCTGAGGGAACTGAAATACCAGAATACCAAAAAACACATAAAGCTTTGAAGGAAAGGGTGAAGAGCATGCTAGTCTGGTCACATGTGTTCACTGATAGATGTGAGAAAGAGACAATCCAAAATTGTTTTAATCATAGACACCAACTAGAGGCACCAATAAAATTATGGCCCAATTTACAGTCTAGAAAATTCCTAATAATTACTTATGACTGATATAGACAAGACAAGAGGAAACAGAGGGCATTTAGCTTCCATGCCCAATCAGATATAAACTGTCTGAGTATATACCAGCTGTTCTCTTACCTCTCTAGTGCAATCAGCAAGCATTATCTACAACTTATTGGTTCCCAATTATAAAGTGCTACGGAACTTGCTGGCACTATATAAATAAATGTTGACTATAGATTGTAAGCCTGCGAGCAGGGTTCTCTTACCTCTCTGTCTGTATGTATTACCCAGTATTGTCTTATCAATGTTTGTTCCCAATTGTAAAGCGCTACGGAATTTGCTGGCGCTATATAAATAAATGTTGATGATGATGATGATGATGATGATGATGGTCAGCTGGCTCTTACCCAGCACACCATACATTCTGATACTTTGTATATGGTGTCCTGTTCTTGGGTTTCTGAGAGCAACAGAGAAAATTACTGGAGCCTCAACCTCTCACTGTACAGGTTGGTCTTAGATACATTATAGCAAAAACATTTGATTCCCTCAATAAAGTTTAATTTTTTTGCCCCTCATTGGACATCTCCAGACAACTACAAATGATACATTGGGATGTCCTAGAAAAACAAAAGCATTTGAATGCCAAACTTCTGTACCTTCTGTTCAGGGGGGAAGATGAGTTTTCTAAAGCCACAAATCTTAACTTCAGCAAAGCATCTGCATTAGAATTCAAAGTGTTCCACAGTAATTATAAAACAGCTGTAATGTAAAATTGGTAGTCAGACACATTTTCCACTATAGAGATCTGTGAATTGGCTCCATTATGTTGTTCATTCTCGTTGTGTTCATTTGCATAGGAAACAATGAATTTGTAATGAGATATACCAGGATAACATGGTCTGTTCTACCATGGAAGAGTTAAAACCTGTTATGCTTCATGCATGGTCAGTGCTGTTATTAGACTATAGTAAACGATTAAAGTATTAGAATATATACAGCATGTTTACACTTCAGTATTCAAAATTCATAAAATTATTAAGATTTAGCGGCTATGCAGGTAACTCAGAAAATTAAATACATTTTAACATGAAATTATTATATGCCCTCTTTCAGACAACTGAAGAAGGCATAATACATTGCTTGAGTAATATTGATAGCCTGGTTGATCTTTTGCTCTTTTCTGGCACGTTCCCTGACAATTCAAGCTCCATTTTGTGTTACCTTCTCCTCAGCTGTTAGCAAGATTCAAACACTAGGGGCTAGATTTACTAAGCTGCGGGTTTGACAAATTGGGATGTTGCCTAAAGCAACCAATCAGATTCTAGCTTTCATTTATTTAGTACCTTCTACAAAATGATAGCTAGAATCTGATTGGTTGCTATAGGCAACATCCCCACTTTGTCAAACTCGCAGCTTAGTAAATCTAGCCCTAGGTATTCCAACCATGCTAGAGAGAACTTGGTGATCATGTCACAAGGGGGGGGGGGGGGGTAGTGTTTAGTTCTGCTATTGGTTACAACCATGTAATGGCTAATGGAAGTTGTAGTCAATCACAGCACAAAGGGCTCATTCTAGGCTGGCCTTCGTCCACCAGTAATGCTTTGAGAGAAGTCACAAAGCAAGCTGCCGAGATTCACAGAAGCTCTGACAAAAAGTATTTTTGGGTTTACAATAATAAAAAAACGAGAGATGTGCACCGGCGACTTTTGGTGTCTCATGTTTTGTGTTTTGGATTCGGATTTCCGCGATGTGTTGGGTTCGGATTTGTTTCGCAAAACACCTGCCGAAAGGTTTTGGTTCGGATTTAAGGTTTTGGATTCGGATTTTTTTTTAAAAAAGCATAAAAAGTTCAAAAATCAAGTTTTTGGGCTTATTTTCACTCCTACGCTATTATTAACCTCAATAACATTCAATAACAAGCATTTCCACTAATTTACCGTGTATTCTGAACACCTCACAATATAGTTATTAGTCCAAAACGTTGCAACGAGGTATCTTTCTGGACTGCGTAGAGGAGTGGTCCCCACAATATAATAAGAAAACCATCAACTGGTCTTAATCACACCAAAAAATGTACTAGAGGAGTGGGTCACCACAATATAATTTAAAAACCCTGAACTTGTATGATTCGCAGTCGCACCAATAAATGTATCTGGACTGCGTAGAGGAGTGGGTCACCACAATATAATAAGAAAACCATCAACTGGCCTTAATCGCACCAAAAAATGTACCTGGACTGCGTAGAGGGGTGGGTCACCACAATATAATTTAAAAACCCTGAACTTGTATGAATCACACCAATAAATGTATCTGGACTGCGTAGAGGAGTGGTCACCACAATATAATTAATAAAAAACCCTCCACGGGTCTGAATTTCCCCAAAAAAATTCTGGACTGTGTATTGGGGTGGCCCTGGTACTAAATTTGATACCTGGCCCACAATACCTCCTCCAAGTTCCAAGTGTAGTGTTTATAACATATTAACACTACACTAATTCTAGCACGTCAAACCCTCTTGTTTTAAATAATGACAGGGCATTTAACTTTTGATGAAATTTTTGTAATTTGTTGACATTTTCTTTTACTTTTTGAACATGGCAAACGACTGTTGAATGGTCACATAATGCCAAAAAAATAGTTGCAAGATGGAATTGTCCTTGGGCCCTCCCACCCACCCTTATGTTGTTGAAATAGGACATGCACACTTTAACAAACCAAGGATTTCATCGACATTGCCTACCAAACAACTGTGGCTGAAATTATTGGTTTGTTTGGGCCCCCACACCAAAATAACAATTCATCTCTCCCTGTACAAACTAAACAGGCTCTACTGAGGAAAGATTTCGTCCTCATCCTCAACCTCTGATTCCTCTCCCCCTACAGTGTGTACTTCCTCCTCCTCACACATTATCAATTCGTCCCTGCTGGACTCCACAACCACAGGTCCCTCTGTACTATCTGGAGGGCAGTGCTGTACTTCATTAAGGAATTGATTATTCATTTTTATAAACATCATTTTTTCAACGTTGTGAGGAAGAAACCTCCTTCGCCGCTCACTGACCAGGTTCCCCGCTGCACTAAAAACTCTTTCCGAGTACACACTGGAGGGGGGACAACTCAGGTAAAATAGAGCCAGTTTGTACATGGGCTTCCAAACTGCCTTTTTTTCCTGCCAGTAACAATATGGACTGTCTGACATGTCTATTTGGATGGTGTCAGCAAAATAATCCTCCACCATTTTTTCAATTGTGACAGCATCCAATGCAGCGACAGTAGACATGTCTGCAATGGTTGGCAGGTCCTTCAGTCCGGACCAGATGTTATGAGCATCCCCGCCAGCGGCTCTTTTAGGAAAACTGAGCTTTTTCCTCGCAGCCATAGATGTGGAAGAAAATGAGGGTGGAGCTGTTGGCATGTCACGGTCCTCTTCAGAGGACAATCTCCTGACCAGAAGGTCTTTGCACCGCTGTAGACTTGTGTCCGCCGGAAACAGAGACACAACATACGCTTTAAACCGAGGATCGAGCACGGTGGCCAGAATGTATTCCTCTGACTTTAAAAGAGTGACCACCCTCGGATCCTGGCAAAGCGTACGAAGGGCTTCATCCACAAGAGCTACATGCTTTGTTGGATCGCAATGGCTTACCAGCTCCTCCCTCACTTTCTCCAGCTGCTTCTGCAACAGCCTGATCAGGGGAATGACCTGACTCAAGCTGGCAGTGTCGGAACTGACTTCTCGTGTGGCAAGTTCAAATGGCTGGAGAACCTTGCACAACACGGAAATCAGTCTCCACTGCGCTTGACTCAGGCGCATCCCCACTCCTTTGCCTATGTCGTAGGTGGCTGTGTAGGCCTGAATGGCCTTTTGCTGCTCCTCCATCCTCTGCAGCATATAGAGGGTGGAGTTCCAGGAGGGTGGAGTTCCAGCGCGTCACAACCTCTTGTTTGAGGTGATGGCAGGGCAGGTTCATGGTTTTTTCATGCGCCTCTAGTCTGCGGTAGGCACTGGCTGAATGCCGAAAGTGTCCAGCAATTTTGCGCGCCACCGCAAGCATCTCCTGCACACCCCTGTCACTCTTGAGGTAATGCTGCACCACCAAATTAATGGTGTGTGCAAAACATAGGACGTGCTGGAAATTGCCCATATTTAATGCCCGCACAATGTTACTGGCATTGTCTGACACCACAAATCCCCATGAGAGTCTAAGTGGGGTAAGCCACTGGGAGATAATTTTCCTCAGTTTCTCTAATATGTTGTCAGCGTTGTGCCTCTTATTAAAGCCTGTAATACACAATGTTGCCTGCCTTTGCACGAGCAGCCATTTTGTAGATGCTGCTACTGATGCAGCTGTTGCTGTTTCTGCGGAAGGCGATGCATCTACCCAGTGGGCTGCCACAGTCATATAGTCCTTCGTTTGCAAAGAACCACTTGTCCACATGTCCGTGGTTAAGTGGACAGTGGGTACAACCGCATTTTTCAGAGCACTGAGGACACTTGATCGTACTTCTCTGTACATTTTTGGTATCGCCTGCCTAGTGAAGTGGAATCTCGACGGGATTTGGTACCGGGGACACAATACCTCCATCAACCCTCTAAATCCCACTCCACTGATGGCGGACACAGGGCGCACGTCTAACACCAACATTGCAGTTACAGCCGCAGTTATACACTTTGCAATAGGGTGACTACTATCGTATTTTGTGGTCATGGCAAACGACTGTTGGACGGTCAATTGTTTTGTGAAAGACTTAGCGGTCTTACGACTTCCCCTCTGGGAAGATGACCGACTAACAGCAGCAACAGCAGCAGTGGCAGTAGTAGGCGTACCGCTGCAGGATTCTTCGGATGAATCTCGTATTGGAGAGGACTCAGTCTGGCTGCTGACTTGGGCTGCAGGACTCAATCTGATGGAGATCGTGGTGGAAGTTGACGAGGAGGGTGTTGCTGGTGTGTATCCAACTGGACCACGGGATTTAGGTGTCCCTGGACCGATGACGGTCCTAGCCCCAGTTCCTGAACTAACCACTGAACTATGAAGGTTATTCAGGTGACGTATAAGAAGGGATGTCCCTAGGTGGGCAAGATCCTTACCCCTGCTTATTTGAGCTTTACATAAGCTACATATGGCCATACATTGGTTGTCCGGATTTGGATAAAAATAACTCCAGACCGAAGAGGTGCATTTTTTGGTCTTCTGACCAGGCATGACGATGGGCTTTTTCATCCCATGGACATCAGCTGTTTCCCCCCCTGGTGCCTCATTTACAATAACTACATCACCATCCTCATCATCAAGTTCCTCCACAGCGCCAGCTACATCATCAATAGCCTCCTCCCGAGCCACCTCTTCCCGTACAGTGATGGGAAGGTCAGGCTTGACAACCACCAACACCCTTGGACTCGCCTTGGGGATTTGTGATAATTTCTCTTTAGAAGGCAGAGTTGTTTGCTGTTTTCTTGCTGACAGCATAACTCTCTTCAATTTTTTGTAGGGGGGAGGAGGAGGAGGAGGGCTAAGATCCTTGGGTGAAGATGGACCACTAGTCATGAACACGGGCCAGGGCCTAAGCCATTCCTTGCCACTATGTGTCGTAAATGGCATATTGCCAACATTACGTTTCTCGTCAGATGATTTTAATTTTCTCTTTTTGCTTTTTTTTGAGAACTTGGGCTTTTTGGATTTTACATGCCCTGTACTAGGAGATTGGGCATCGGGCTTGGAAGACGACGTTGATGGCATTTCATCGTCTATGTCATGACTAGTGGCAGCAGCTTCAGCATTAGGAGGAAGTGGGTCTGGATCTTTCCCTACTTTATCCTCCAAATATTTGGTCTCCATTATATGTAGCACAAGATACTGCAGAATGTGTGAACCTGGTAATATTGCAGACAGTACCAATGGACTTATACTGCAGGATTGGTTTTGCAAATTTTGTTGTAATTAATTTTTTTTTAAATTATTTTTTTGTATTTTTTTTTAGAACTTTTTTTTAATTTTTTTAAACACTTGGGAATAATGGGGAAATAACTATGCCTTAGAAGCACAGGACACAGGACCACTGGACCACTGGACTGAACAGGACACAGCACAGGACCCAGCAGCACCACTGAACTCCAAATTGACAGAGCACAGCCCACAGCACCACTGGACTTTTACTGTTGATTGTGTGAACTTGGTAATATTGCAGTACCAATGGGCTTATACTGCAGGATTGGTTTTGCAAATTTTGTTGTAATTAATTTTTTTTTTAAATAATTTTTTTGTATTTTTTTTTATAACTTTTTTTACATTTTTTAAACACTTGGGAATAATGGGGAAATAACTATGCCCTTAGAAGCACAGGACACAGGACCACTGGACCACTGGACTGAACAGGACACAGCACAGGACCCAGCAGCACCACTGAACTCCAAATTGACAGAGCACAGCACACAGCACCACTGGACTTTTACTGTTGAATGTGTGAACTTGGTAATATTGCAGTACCAATGGGCTTATACTGCAGGATTGGTTTTGCAAATTTTGTTGTAATTAAAAAAATTTTAAATTCTTTTTTTGTTTTTTTTTTTATAACTTTTTTAAATTTTTTAAACACTTGGGAATAATGGGGAAATAACTATGCCCTTAGAAGCACAGGACACAGGACCACTGGACCACTGGACTGAACAGGACACAGCACAGGACCCAGCAGCACCACTGAACTCCAAATTGACAGAGCACAGCACACAGCACCACTGGACTGATACTGCAGAACACAGCACAGCACAGCACAGCACAGCACAGCACAGCACAGCACAGAACTAAACAGCACAGCACAGAACTAAACAGCACAGCACAAGATCTACCAGGACAGAGGACCACCTAACACACCCTCCCTCTACCCTGATCAATGCCCGAGTGAAGATAGCGGCGACTAGCGGGGAATTTATAGGATCCGAGTATCGGGAGATCCATCAGCGGGATTATGACTCACAGCCTCGGTTTCAAGTTTTCATTTGGCGCCAATACCCGGATCTGTCTCGGATCCGACTCGGATCGGAAAGGTTCGGGTGGGTTCGGATTCACAAAATCCGAGTGCGCTCATCTCTAAAAAAAACATTGCATTTCTTAGGCAAATATTATCTTTGTTACCAATATTATTTAAAGATATGTGAATGCTGGGGAATAAGATTATTGTAGTGAGATAAGAGGAGGAACGGGTGCATTATCCTGGGTATTATGGGTATTATTTGCTCTGTGGAAAGACGCCCAACTATTTTTACTCCACAAAAGGGCTTGAATTTAAACCAACTGAGAGCCTGTAAAAAAAATGGCAGCATGTAACCCCCCAAAACAATTCTCAACAAGTCCCAATGTTAGAAGGCTTGGAGTTGTTTTTATTATAACAGGGGGTTCTTCTGCTGTACTGTAAGCCAGATACAGGCAAACAACTACCAGAAAGACTGCCAGTGCCCCTGCATTGTGGGAGCTGGGGTAATTAACAGGATTGGGACCCACTAAGTGGCTCTACCGAAAAAAGTCCAAACAAAGTGACATGTAATTTTAAAATAAACTTTAATTGAAAAGAAAAGGTTATCTGGTATAATGGAGACGCTGTTACTCCTGACTCTAGTTTTTGTGCATTGTTCATTCGTAGTCTGCATAACGGAACTGATTCATCAAGTCATGTATCTGCCGATTCTGAGCAAATCGTATGCAAAATCACTCTGCGCCTGCCCAGAATCTAACTATACAGCAGTGAACGCAGCTATGTCCACTCTGTCTCTGAGCTCAAAGGACATTCACTACAGCCTACAAGTTCGGAGAGTGACCAGGGCGGGGAATGGGCGTCTTTCCATAGTCAATTTACAGTAAGGGCGCGCCAAACTCAAGGGCACGCGGACAAGCCAAATCAAACTTTGGCCATTGCAAAAAACTTGTTTCTCTGCCTTATAGCTTGCCCCAGTTACATGTCTAGTCTAAGTGCTGATCAGTAGGGATTACAGTCCCGTATGCATGCTATAACATATGTTGCAAACAGGTGCAACAGTAAAAATGTATTTTATGTTCAGGAGACATTAACAACATTCTAATAAATGTATTACAAGGGGGGGGAAATAAAAAACAATTTTTTTTTTACTGTTTTATCATTAATACTTACATTATTAACTGGTGACATTAATACTATTTTTTTTTCCTGGGCGTCCACATACACTTTGTCTTACTATACACTATCCTGTGCAGTAGAGAACACCAGACTTACATAAGAATTCATCAGCGCACGTATCTGGAGACGCGTTCCTTGTTGAATTCGGGAGTGTGCAGAGCCGATTTAAGTGCATTTTAAAACAAATGCACGTTGTGCTCCGTGGAGGAAAGTAAAGTAAATAAAAGGAATAACTTTGCACTTTCGCAAAACCATGTTGCATTGGAGGGGGAGGTAAATTTAAAATGTGGGGACAGATTTATAGTTGGGGTAGGGCATGTCCTAGATCAACTTTAAATTTCAGTGAAAAAATAAAAATTATCAAGTATTTGTGTGCTAGATGAAAAAACAGTCAGCATTTAACTTATGTGCAAAATAATAAACCCCTTGCACCCCTTGCATTGTAACATGGTTTGGTTTAGGATCAAATTTACTCCTTTTTTTGCTTTGCTATCCTGGATGTTTTATAGGAATTATTCGTCATTTGCTTTATGACACATCAAGAAAGAAGTAAAGAATATTTATTTTCATATTTAGCACTGCAGTAACAGAGGGTTTTGGGGGAGTCTTTTATTCATTTAAAGTGTATTCTAAAATTATGTCTTAAGTCTTAGAGATGAGCAAGGCTGAGACAAAACAGTACATTTCTCAAAGTAGCTTTTGCTTCCTCCAATGTCATTTTGAACTTGGGACGATGACAGTCAATTAATTCAGCTCTGTGGTAGGGTTTTAAATTTCAAGGGAAACAAACATGATCGGGGTAATTCCGTACGGAACAGTTAAGGCTAAAATTAATCAGAGAAATATGGGAAATCCTAAGCAAAGAGGTAAATGAGGTGAATATTCCGTGGAACAGTTGTGAAAACTTTGATCATCTCTAGTAACAGGAATACAGTCAGGCAGAGATGTTGAGCACAGAAGTTGCTTTGCTTTTAGCAAGCAGGTGCTCTTCCCCTCTCACCCCACAACCTATATTCTTGCTGTTGACTGCTCTCTCTCTAGTTTCTTCTGCTTAGATCAGTGTGAGTTAAACAAACATGTAAGACACCCACAATAGGTTTGTATAGGATCATTCAAAACGGACACACGATTTGCACTGCAAAATGTCTCAGTTCTGCGCCGGTGCACCTGGATTGCTTGCCCAATCGGTATAAAGATGCACACCTACACTACACTCATCAGAGGCACCTCCACAATGTAGAAGTGTGTCTAATCTGTGTGTGGAAAGGTGGAGAAATATCAAGTATAGTTCAATAGTTTAAATATCTCATCAAAAATTCAATCTCCTATTATTTCAGTGCCACCACTTTTAATAAATTAAAAACCTTTCCATTTTCTACTAAAAACTGCAAAAATTTGCCTGATTTATGAATTAATTTTGCCTTGTCCCCTTCTGCACAGCAAGTAATGGCAGTAAATATACACCCTCTCTACCTCCTCGTCTCATTTCAGTAATCTTGCTCTGAAAAAGGAAATCTTGTTTCTGTACTGGTCTACAAAACTAGGTGCCTACTCCATGCAAGAAACAACCTTACTCTGCACATCGTCACCTGTCAAAGCGCTCCTTCGCAGATGCAGTAAAGCCAGGGCCTGATCAACCACTAGGCTGACCAGGCTGCAGCCTGGGGCGCTGGCTCCCGGGGGGGGCGCGACGATGCTGGTATTTTTTTTTTCCATTCATTTTTTTCTTTTCAGGGTGGGGGAGGAGGGGTCGCCGCCCGGGGGGGGGGGGGGTGGAGGTCTCGACAATCAAAAGCATTGGTGGCTCTCATATATATCTATAAGGAGGGAGAGGAGGGGCACTGTCATGCATATCTACAGGGAGGGAGAGGGGGGCACTGCCATGTATATCTATAGGGAGGGAGAGGGGGGGCACTGCCATGTATATCTATAGGGAGGGAGAGGGGGGCACTGCCATGTATATCTAGAGGGAGGGAGAGGGGGGCACTGCCATGTATTTCTATAGGGAGGGAGAGGGGGGACTGTCATGCATATGTATAGGGAGGGAGAGGGGGGACTGTCATGCATATGTATAGGGAGGGAGAGGGGGGACTGCCATGTATATCTATAGGGAGGGAGAGGGGGGGACTGTCATGCATATGTATAGGGAGGGAGAGGGGGACTGTCATACAAATCTATAGGGTGGGAGGGGGGCTGCCATGAAAATCTATAGGGAGGGAGAGAGGTTGATATGTGTGAAGGAGGGCAGAGGAGGGGGGCTGATATATGTGACTGGGGGATTTTTGATGTGACGGGGGAATAGCTACAGAGTGGAGGTAAGGAAAATAGCTGCAGGGGGGGTGGATGCAGGGTGGGAGATTAGGAAAATGGCTGCAGGGGGGGTTAAAGAAAATGGCTGCAGCAGGGGTTAAGGAAAATGGCTGCGGTGGGAGGGTTAAGGAAAATGGCTGCAGGGGGAATTCAAA